>NW_018742817.1:3634676-3871083 GCF_001683475.1 Chenopodium quinoa | reverse complement strand
GGCCGGCTGCATTAAGCAAAAGGAAAAACAAGTTAGACCTAATCAAGAAGGAAGCAAGAGTGAGTTTTTACAAGCAAGTGTCCATACATCTAGGCGGCCCCGCCTGGGTTTTTGAAGAAGTGGCCGGCTGCTTCTCAGCCGCCACTGTTTTCCTGGAAGACCCAGGAGAGCTTGCAACAGTCGTTCTCCGGGCCTTGGGGTCCGGCTGTTGCGAGGAAGAAGCCCTTGGAGTGCCAGACTGAAAACAAAAAGAGTTAGTATATGCATAATACAACTTAAAGGGAAGAGTTTTCAAAGCTTACCAAGGGTGCCTCCTTGCTGGGGGAGTCGGCGTACGACTGCTTCATTAGCGAAACCCGCAGCATGGCCGCCGCAGTCTTAGATGCTGTTATTTTACTCATGGCGTCGGCTGAAAGAAATAAACAGCAAAGTTAGTAAAAATCCCAAGTAAACAAGGCGTGAGAAAACAGAGTATTCGTCAGGCCGGCTACCTCTAGAGCACCGACTGCCGAGGCCACAGGCGGCCAAGAAGTACTCATCATAGAGCCACTTGAAGCTCGGGACGCAGTGTAGGGGTACTTGCTCTCGTACCCCTGAAGTAGAGTTCACCCTAGTCTCTACTTTGAAGAGTCCTTTGTCTAGGATCTCTCTTTTAGCCTTGGGGGAACAGGCGGCATGCTGCGGCCGCCTGCAAGAAGAGGCGGATCCCTGTTCCACTTGTTAAATCGTTTGTTCAGCTCCGTGTCTGAACTCTCGATAATAAGGAAGGTGTTCCGCCAATCCTTCCATTTGTTTGCCTTACCTCTCGTCATGAGGTAACCCCTGTGGCTTGTTAGTTGATACCAGCCGGTACCTCCCGACTTAGGGGTCCGGCTGAGATAGTTCATGTGGGCGAAAGCCTCAAAACTTGGCTCCACCCCGTTCAGTTCGCACCCGGCCACATAGCCGAGTACGTTTACCCAAGAGTTGGGGGCTAACTGCCATAACCCCAGATCATACCCATCTAAAATCCGCTGAACAGCCGGATGTAATGGGAAGCGCAGACCAGCTTTGATGGCCGCCACATAGCAGCCAAAACAGCCGTCACCATAGCTGGTACCAGCCGGCCAGACGACAGTATCTTCTGGATCCGGCACAAACAGTAAATACTCCGGGCTCATTTTGTGGTTAGCAATAAAGCTCGCCACGTTGTCTCGCATGGTTGCGATCCGGCCCCGGGGCACCCTGCAGTAGTAGGGGGTGTTTTCCTCTCTGTAAGAGGCGGACGGCTCTGCCCAATTATCCCCCTTCTCCACTGCATGGGAACTTCTCGCCTCTTGTAGGCGGTTATGTTTTTCTTCTGAGTCAGAAGAACTATGGTCAGAAGAGCTGGAATCGGACTCGTCCCCTGACGAGTCCGAAGAGGACGACTCCTCCCCTCTCCTAGAGGGGCCCGCCTCCTCTCCCTTAGAAGGAGCAGAAGGTAAATTGGACATGTCCACGGTTAGATGAGAAGGGAACACCTTGGTCCCTCTCTCAGAACTGTCAGCTTGACAGTCGCCTCGTTCCACATCTGGCGCCTGGTCAGATGTTTCGCTAAGGAGTACCCTTTGGGAGGAGCCGTCTGAGTTTGATATTCTAGCAGTCTTTTTTGTTCTGGCCATCACGTTCTGCATAGACACAGATTCAGTCGGACTTTGTATAAAGGGCAAAGATGGGTCCAGAAAAGGGCAGGCGGCACTCCTAGTCCTAGATTCAGCCGTCCCCGGTGACCGGCTGATCACTAACTTAGGGCGTGTCGTGTGCTTCCATGGTGCCATTTCAAAAAAATAAAAAGAAAATTAAGAGTAAGAGAACTGAGTTACCTGAACGGATGACAGTTGATGAAGTCCTGAAAGTTCGGGTCAGTCGGCTTGTTCAGAACAGGCGGTAGGCAGAAGAAGTCCGAAAATGTCAGAGCAAGTTCAGGGGTCCGAATGTTCTCGCAAAAATTCTCAAATGTGAAAATGACCGAAGTCAGCACTTCCTTTTATAGGCAAAATGAGAAGGCGAAGGGTCGCCTCCGAATTCAAATTTGGGCGGGAGAGTCTCCCGGCCGTCTGCAAGGTGACACCTGTAACGGGCCGTCGCCTGACACCGTGCGAGCACCTGTCACAGGCGACACGTGACCAGTCGCGTGCCACCTGTGAGGGCAAATGATTAGGGGATTTTTATCCACCAAGCGCCGTTTGACAAGTGGACCAACCAGGTTCCGCCACGCGTCCTCCACGGACCACTTAAGACACGCCACGTGTCCACCCATGCCAAATGGGACAACCGGCCATCAAGGCCCATTTCAGTCTAGAAGCCCGATCGGCCCTAGGTTTACCTTAAACCTAGAGAGTTGCACGCTTCCAAGGCTATAAATACTCGATTAATCCTCATTAATCAAGGGATCGAATACATTAACGGAACACACTAATAACCGCTGATCTCGCTAGCAAAGCAGATTACCTACATTAAATACTCTCATCTAGAGAGACCTTATTACTTTAATTTCTGTATTAATTACTCCTAATCAGGTACTAACTTGACCGTTGGAGGCGGAGCTCTCAGGAGTCTCCGTTATTTTGCAGGTACAGGCGTCCGGTTCCAGTCTCGGAATTGTAAACTCTCCCGCAGGACATCAGAAAACCCCGAAACAATTTAAATACTTTATTAAATAATATTGTAAATATATATATATATATATATATATATATATATATATACAGGGTATTACAGACTACCCCCTTAGAAAAAGTTTCGTCCTGAAACTTGGGTAACAAAAATTCAACCTTTTTCCTCACCTTATATAATATTGTTGTACTCTTTTTGACATACTTTTACCTTTAATGTCTCCTTGAAACCAAAAGTACTCAAAATAACCGCTAAAAATATTTTAAAAGCACTAAAATAACTGAAAATATAAGGAATTTACCCCCTTTAAAGAAAAACGAGTTATTTCCCCGTAACTCAACATACCTCAAACAACTCAGGATATTTCTTTTTCATTCATCCTCAGCTTCCCAAGTTTCTTCCTCATATTCTTGGTTAGACCGCCTTAACAATCGTAACTTTCTTATTGCTTGTACTACACACTTTACTGTCAAGGATCTTGACAATTGTTTCTTCATAAGTTAAGCTTTGATCTAAATCAATTGTTTCGGGTTGTAGCACATGCGACTTATCAGGTATATACCTTCTTAACTGAGACACATGAAATACATCATGCACCTTACTTAGCTCCATAGGTAGGGCCAACCTATAAGCCACTTTGCCTATCCTTTGTAATATCTCATATGGACCAATATACTTTGGGCTAAGTTTTCCTTTCTTCCCAAATATCATTACACCTTTCATTGGTGACACTTTCAACAACACTTTGTCACCAACCTCAAACTCTTCCTCCCTACGTTTCAAATCTGCATAACTCTTTTAACGATCTTGTGCAGCTTAAATCTTAGCTTGAATCTCTTTTACCTGCTTAACTGTATCTTTGATCATTTGAGGCCCTAAGATCATTGTTTCACTTATGTCGTTCCAACATACAAGACTACGACACTTCCTTCCATATAATGCCTCAAATGGAGCCATACCAATGCTCGGCATGATAACTGTTGTTATAAGAGAATTCAATTAAGTCCAAGCTATCTTCCCATCCCCCTTGGAAGTCTATGACACAAGCTCTCTACATATCTTCCAAGGTTTGGATAGTTTCTCTCAGTTTGACCATCTGTGGCATGGTGAAATGTTGTACTCATCTTAAGTGTTCTACCAAAGTTTTCTTGAACACTCTTCCAGAACTTTGAAAGAAACCTAGAATATTTATAAAACACAATATCCTTTGGAACTCCATGTGACCTCACAACATTTTTGATGTAAGCTTTTTCAAGTTTGCTCCATCTTCTAGGTCTCTTTCTTTGGTATGAGCACTGCAGATTTAGTAAGTCTATCCACCACGACCCAAATGGTGTCGTTTTCACTCTTTGACTTTGGGAGTGAAAGGAATAGTATCCTTCGAACAAGTATATTATTCCGATAGAGGGTTCAAAATTAATTAGGAAAGCTAATTATTCAATGAGGTCAAGTGATCGGAATGTCTAGCTGGAGGCCGCTTCTGATCAGTAATATTAATGTATAATTAATATTACAACTTGCTCTTGTCTGAACCCTTCGGGTCACAACCAATCATGTAACCGAACCAAGACGATGAATAATCTGGACGATTAAATAACTCGATAGAGTTTTTACGAACTAAGATGTTGGATTTCGAGCTTAGAGCGTCAAAAGCCGAGCGTTGACGTCGAGTCAATTTATGCAATCGACGAGATGAGAAATTAGTCAAACAATAAATCAATGCACACCAAAGTCCTAGCCTCGCAGTGGCCTAGCCATTGCGAGGGCTAGGCGGGCTAGGAAGCCTAGACGGGCTGCTGCCGCATGGCGCATGCTTGGCTGCAAGCCTAGCAAGCATCGCATTGCTTGGCTGGGCGTGTGCTACCGAGCGAGTGCATGTGGGCTAGCAGTGTGAGCAACGCCCAATGCTAGCAGCCCGCGCTGCGGCATGGGCCTGGCTGGCAGGTCCAGCCGAGGGACCAGGCGCCAGCGGGCAGCCTTGGTGCCCAAGGCAGGCCGCGAACTGGCGCCACACCATTGCACCCGGTTTTGTGAGGTGGTTTGGCTTGGGTAGCAAGGGAGGTGTGGTTCTCTCTTGTGGTCCTCACCTAACCTTTTTTCTCCTTGTGACACTTGTTGTTTGCTAATTGATCAATTGTTATTTAATTTAATTTAGAACTAAATTAATTCATTCTTTTTCTCATTTCAAAAACTCTCCCACATGAAAAGTTGATTGAAACTTTTGAGAGCATTTCCCTATAAATACCCACCTTGGGTAATGGGATTAGTCACTTGAGTAGAACTCAAAAGGTATGTCCCAAGAGAGTGAGAAAGCCTTAAGTTCGTAAAACTCTAGTTTTATTAGGTCTAGCCTTGTCTAAGATGCAAGGTACGTAGGTCCGGGTCGCGAGGGTGTGAGACGTTGGAGGGCTTGCACTTGCAAGTCTCAAGGTTTTCTAAGTCCGAGCTCGTGATACGAGCGAAGCACGCGTCAAGGGTGAGTTAGTCTTATCCTTACTTTCTCTCTCTTCCCTTTATGTGTTTATGCTTTAAATATTTGTATTTCTTTTGTTTAGTTGTAATTATTATGCATGCGATCCTTGTGCGGGTTTTGTTTTCGTGCGATGTTGGACACTGCAAAAACCCTATAGCGGTATAAGAGCCTCTTGCATTTAATTTTTACAACTAAAAATTAATTAAGGTTATTTCAAATGGATTTATATTTTTGGATTAACAATCTAATTAGAAGGACTTCGTTTTTAATTGGATTAAAATCGTATTATTGCTAATTTTGGACTATGTAGCCAAATTTTGACCCAAAAATAGTGTTTTTTTAGGTTAAATTGACGTTCTAAATCATATTTTACCCATGAAGCATCACTAGCAAAGTTTAGGTCTATAACATATATACCTGATCCAGAAGTAACAATGTTGTTCTTCTTATCCTCCTTGAACTTGAGGCAATCCCGTTACCAATGCCCCTTCTTCTTGCAGTAGAAGCATTTGGAGTTGGATTGAGAAGTGGCTACCTTCTTCTTCTTGTCACTTTTGGTAGCGTTTGGCTTAGGCGGAGAGGTCTTCTTACCCTTCCCTTATAGCCCTTTTTCTTTGCTCGATCGCTTTAAATGGCTTTCCCTTCTTGACCATAAGCATTTCATGCTTTCCCTCATCCTTGAGCGTTTGTTTTGGCTTGCTTCAACATCCCGTGAAGCTCGGTGAGGGTTTTCCCCATGTTATGCATGTTATAGTTCATCTTGAACTGATCATAACCTTTGTGCAACGAGTGGAGAAATGATGTCAATTGTCATCTCGTTCGAGTATCCGTATCAAGCCTCTCCATGTTCTCGAATAATCCAATCATTTTAAGCACATGAGGGCTGACGGGCTCTCCTTTCTTGAACTTGCTCTCAAGGATTTGCCTATGGGTCTCAAACCTCTCAGTTCGGGCCTGCTCTTGGAAACATGTTCTGAAGTTAAAAAAATGATTTCAAAAAGTCATCTCCTTCTCAAAGAAAGTTTTTTGGAGATCCGGAGACATTGTGGCCAACATGATGCATTTGACATCCCGATTGGCAGTGTGCCATCAGTTTAGGGCAGCCTGTGTGACCTCCTCATTGGGAGCGTCGGGCATTTCCTCGTCAAGGACGTAATCCTTTTGCTCTTGTAAGAGAACTATACGCAAGTTCCTTTTCCAATCAAGGAAGTTTGGCCCACTCAATTTATCCTTATCGAGAATTGAGCGTAATGAAAACTAGCTGTTGTTTGGTGTTAGTTACAGGCATCTTGCTACAAATGAAAAACTTTGCAATGGAAAACCATTCATAAACCAATAAGAAAGAAATTTAAAGCATACATGCAAACTTTCAATCTTATTAAGCGTTTTATCCACACGGTTAAAATTTGTCCCTTTTAGGGGAGAATGAAATGATTCCAAGACCCCAAAAATCAAAAAGTGATTAAGCACGCTTTGGCTTGTCTTAACAGTTAATATTTTAAGGTAAGCAGTCAAATTGCTAATAGCTCTAAGCTATTCTTGGTTCGATAAAACGTCGCATCTATTGGTTTCTTAACGTTTATCTCAATTGCTATGACATCTAAGGACTTCTTACCGATATCGTTGAGTTTAACCAAAACTAACGTGTATACCTAGTATACCTTACTTCTCTAGGAAAGTGGTAATGCCTTGCTTTAGTATATCCATTACCTACTTTTAAAGTTTCGGTAAGTGTTATTTGGAATGGTAAATTTTAACTCAATTTTATAGGGACCTAGGGTTTCTATGCTGGTTGATTTAAGTGAACTAAACTAATAATTCAACATTCGAAAATCCTAAACATGCATCTGATATCGCAATTATATATATATAAGTAAAATATGTAAGGCATAAATAAAGATGCATTGGAAAACTAGCATGAACCCCTTGAAACTTGAACCATCCAATCTTCAAAGGCCTTCATTGATTCTTTTTGGCTTCGTCTTCTTAGAAACGTCGTCTTGAGACATGACCACCAATTATGCAACTACTAGAAAAACTAAGACTAATCTAAACAGCTTAAGTACAAAAAATACTTAACGGCGCGTAGTCCTTATTTAGATTTACAAAACTACAAAACGGAATGCAGTCCGTATTTACTATCCTAGCCGGGCCATACTAGTTGCCATTTTGTAAAACCTGCATTAGAACATCAACATTATTCCATCCATCCATTCACTTCTAAAGTGAATGGCCCATGCATTTTACAAATAATTCAAACAGCAATACAAAACATTGTATCAAATCAAGCGCATACTAGTTACTAACTTAGGTGGTTAATCTGATTAACACGCCTAATTAAAACTAGTCAAGTTGTTTATCCGGTTATGTGAACTAACGCAATAACAAAAGCACAAACAAGGCTTAATAAAGCTCAAAACGATTAATGAAGCTCCCACTAAATTCCACATCCAACTTAATTAAAATTAATTAAGCAGATTAAAAAAAAAATTTGTCAAAATAATTTTGCAAGTACATGGAAAAAACCGAGGCCTAGCCTTGTTTTAACAAAAATGCAAAATACCAAAAACGAGCCAAGTGCCTAGCATCCAATGCTAAGCCTAGGGGCTGCTAGGCTCCATGACTAGCATTGTTGCACGACCCTAGCTGCGCGCCAAGGCAGGTGCTGGCCTTGCGGCTGCCCAGCCATCGGAGCGTGCTAGCCGATGGCACCATGGTGCTGCTATGCAGCCGTAGTCTAGCGCATGGTGCTAGGCTGGTAGTAGCTCACGCCCGCCGCACAGCCGAGCTTGCCATGGCAGTGCCTAACTGCGTTTGCGCGCAGGCTGGGTACTGCCGACCACCAGCGTGCACGCGCACGGCTTGTGCTAGCCCTCCCTGCATCAGCTTGCACACACTCGCACGCACACACGCACCAAGCCTCGGCAGAAACATGCCGAGCTGTGCTAGCAGCCCATGCTAGCTGAGCTTGGTGCTCGCAGATCAAGGCTTCAATTTTTGTGCTCGTGCTTCGGAATTTCATTCCGATTTGTGTGTGACTTTAAAATTAATTCTAAATTTGATTTTAGAACTAATATTTGAGCAAATTTGAAATTAAACAAGTATAACTTAATTAAATTCAATTTTAGTGCACAAACCAAAATTAATTCAAGAACCAATCTTTTAATTAATTTTTGGCTCAACTTGATGCAACAAAATTGTCGGCTAGTTGCATAATGAATTAATAATGAGATTTGACAAAAATAGTTGAATAAATAACAATCATCCAATGAAATAATTTATCCAACACTTACTTATGCACATTTGAATATTACAACCTTCCAATATGAAGAATAATAATAGTTCAAGCACAAGTATGAACATTTGTGATTTTAATCAACTTCCAAAATGATTAAAACCAAAATTTGTTCATTGTGGATTTTAGCAAGTTAGGATTCAACCATGTAAACCATTAAAGATTGAATCTTTAACATTATTAAGGGCTTCAAAAATCATATTCACCATAAACTTTCACACTTCAAGCAATTTATTTGCAAGAATGTGAAATTCCAAGTTTATGTGAAATTAAGAGCTCTCTAAATTAAGCAAACAATTTACATCATAAATATGCTTAAAAAGGAATGAAATTGCAGAAAATTAATGGTATAATCAAAACACATAATCTAACAATTGCATGCCATAATTAATCAAGGTTTAAAGATTTTAAAAAAATTCATTTCAAAACCCTTTGAAAAACACTTTTTTAGGTGGATTTTGGCTTATGGAAGCCATTTTTACCCCAAAGTGGATAAAGTATGATTTAGAACGTAGATTCCACCCAAAAAACACTATTTTTGGGTCAAAAATCTGGGTTTTTAGTCCAAAATTAGCAATTATACGATTTTAATCCAATTAAAAACGAAGCCCTAATCTAATTATATTGCTAATCCAAAAATTTAAATACATTTTAAATCACTTAATTAATTTTTAGTTGTAAGAATTAAATGCAAGAGGCTCTTATACCTAGGGGTGTACAAAAATTGGCCCGGACCTGAAACCGGACCTGAACCGACCTGAACCGGACCGGACCTGACCCGGACCTGTTGATTCAGGTCCGGTCCCGGTTCTTAAAAATCCAGGTTCCCGGTCCCGGTCCGGACCCGGTCCAAACTCGGGGTTTTTCAGGTCCGGACCTGAAACCCGGGAAAATCGTAATTAAAAAAAAAAAAAAAAAAAAGAAGAAAACCAAACTCTGAAAAATTGAAACTGAGTTTTCGTGGACTTATTTGTATTTTCGGTGGACTCATTTGTATTTTTGGTGTTTGAGAATCGGGACTTTATAGACTTTATGTAGTTTTGTAATTGATAATTTTGGTTTGTATGTAATTATTAAATTATGCAATAGGTCTAAAAATCACAAAACAGGTCCCCGGTCCAAACAGGTCCGGTCCAGGTCCGGTCCGGTTTTGGACCGGTGTACACCCCTACTTATACCACTGTAGGGTTTTGCGACCGCGCGGAAACATAACCTGCAAAAAGGATCGCATGCATAATAATTACAACATAACAAAATAGCATGCAATTAAGGAAAATATAAACACATAACGAGAAAAGAGAGAAAGAAGCTCACCCTTGACGCGTGTTTCGCTCGTAACTCGCAAATGCAAGACCTCCAACTTTTCACACCCTCGAACACCGAACCGGCCCCTACCCCGTAGCTTAGATGAGGCTAGACAAGAATTACTAAAGTCTTACAAACTTAAGGCTTTCTCACACTTTAGGAGATTCCTTTTGAGTTCTACTCAAGTGAGAAATCCCATTAGCCAAGGTGTGTATTTATAGGGAAATGTTCCCAAAAGTTTCCATCAACTTTCCATTTGAGAAAGTTGTTGAAATGTGAAAATGAATGAATTAATTTAATTCCAAATTAAATTAAAATAACAATTCAATTAGCAAACAACAAATGTTATAAGGAGAGCAAGAGTAGGTGAGGACCACATGGACTCCTTGCTCCCCATGCAAGACAATTCCCAAACTGGGTCCAATGAGCTACGGCCAGCTGGCGGCTTGGTGCTCGGCTGGGCCTGCCAGACAATCCACCTACACACGCGGCCCAGCCAGCAAGCCTCGCACGCAATGCGGGCTGCTGCGCTAGGCGTTGCATATGCCAGCGAGGCCCAACACGTCTTGCTTGCTGCTGGCCTTACTGGCACGCCATACCCGAATGCACGCTCGGCCATGTTGGCCTGCCTTGCCCGCATGGCTGCTTAGCCAGCTCGCCCAGCCAAGGCATGCGATGCATGTTGGGCTTGCGGCCAAGCCGTGCCTTTGCGGCAAGGACCTCGGCTAGTCATGCTAGCCCACCTAGCCCTCGTATGGCTAGGCCATTGTGAGGCTAGGATTTTCGCGCGCGTTGACTTTTTGTTTGACTGATTTCTTGTCTCGTCAATGACGTAAATTGACTCGACGTTCGACACTCGGCTTCGACGCTCTAAGCTCGAAATTCGACGTCTTGGTTCGTAAAATCTCTATCGACTTATTTAATCCTCCGGATTAATTCATCGCCTTGGTTCGGTTACACGATTGGGTGTGACCCAAATGGTTCAGTCAAGAGCAAGCAGTAGTATTAATTATACATTAATATTACTGATCGAAAGTGGCCTCTAGCTAGGCATTCCGATCATTTGACCTCACTGAATAATTAGCTTTCTTAATTAGTTCTGAACCCTCTATCGGAATAATACACTTGTTCGAAGGACACCATTCCTTTCAGCTTTTGGTTCACCGCTAGATGCTTGTGGTTCACCACAAGATGATGAAAATTTTTCCCTATTGCTGTTTGTCTAAAACAGCACTCTAGTCCTTAATTGGGCCATCATCGCCTTTTATCTTCTTCTTGTCAGGACCTTGACTCGTCGGAGGGGAAGGTATATGATCACGAGGTGGTGATTACTCTAATGACATCAGGCTTGAAGCAGCAATTTTCTCTAAGAGATCTGGAATGTTTGTTGTGTTCCCCAGCATTTCTTCATCACTGTCAATCAAAACAGGGTACAAGAAGCTTGGACAAATTATATAAACTTTCGTTTTTTTTAGTGGTGGGAGCCAAACCTGACATGAAGGAAATCATAGTGAGTAACAAGGTACAAGAAGCTTGGACAAATTAGAGTTAATGCACTTACTGGTAAGAGAGATATCAGTAGTTTCTAGCTCTGGTTTTGTTTTGAATGCAGATTGAGACCTTGTGCTAGGACTTGACATGGGGATGTTCCTATGCCTATTACTCCTTGATTTCTGTAAGGAACCTAGGGTCAAAAGAGAATTAATCTTTCTCAATCCAACTCTGTCAGTGTGGGAATGAATGATAATTCTGAATGAATCATCTATGGTCGTGGGTTCATAAATGAACTCTGCAGCAATCTTAGTTGAGCGATCAATTTGATGATAAGTAAACTTGCGTTTCATCTTGATCGAAGATACAACAATCTTCTTCTTACTTGAAAATTAGATTTTGAGTGGAAAGTAAAAAGCAAGTGTAGGAAACACTTAGAGGAATTCATACCTTTATAGTTGCCAACACTCAAAGCAAAGTGTGCCTTGACATCTTCAATAGCATGAGCTTGAAGTGGTCCATGATACCACCATTCAAGGTAACTCAAGGAAACCACATCACTTAACATCCTAGGATGCAGAATGACTTTAGGATATGTGAGGGAGTCACTCTTCCAAATATCTTCTTCATGAAATTTTGGACGAAGGAATGTTACATGTGGTAATCCAGGGGATAGCAAGAGATTGGCATAAACCAAATTGTCTAGCTACCATTTGAGGATCGTAGGCTTCAAAACCAAAGTGTTCTAGCTCTCCTGCAGGCAAATCCCTGGAAGCTAACACAGAACACCAAAATGGGGAATCCTCCTCAAAGGTTTTCCTCATGCCTACTTTTTTAAGCCACTTTGGAGTTGCATCAAAAACCCATATACTGTTAGGATCCAGATTATCCTTCCGGCTCATAATGTACCAACTAACAGGCAAAGGGTCTAACTCCAACAGACAATGCATAACGAGATTGGGTTCAGGAACTTTTTAGTGGTCAAAATAGTTGAAGCATATCTCTGCATATGAACAACAGTCTACTTTTAAAGTTTTCTCCCTACAATCAAGTTTTGACACATACAAAGGTTTTTCAGCCGCCATCTCGTTCTTTATCTCTTCCTCGGTCTTCTACATACACAAAGTATTGTAGAGATGACCCTAGTAGGTGACCAACCATAGAGGTCCACCAATATTCTCTAAGCTCTGGCCTTCGTTAAGAGCTTCCCTACATCTAAATAAACTTCTGTACAATTGTCCTAATAGGATTGGACCTAGTGTAACACCTCCAATTTACTAACTAATAATAAATAAGAGTTAAAGAAATAAATAAACAACCATTAAATAAAATTGCGGAAGCATGCATACACCTAAATCGGAGGTGTTATCGCCACACTCAATAATTTTTCAAGTGCTAAGGCTTACAAAATCCGAATAATTATAGCATACTAATCGAAACATGTGAGCTCCTTTAGCTACGATACACTTGATCAAGCTGCTTAAATAATCTTGACTGCTCACCATTAAGGACAAATTTCAAAATAGATTGTCACAGGGCCACCATAAGAAAAAGACATGGTCGCAAACACAAGTACCACAACAAAAACAACACACACGTCAGCAAATCAAAATACAAAGAATTATGGAATAATTAACATTACTAGCTCACTTAAACAATGTAGTTTAAAACTACATTGTACACTGAAAATAACCTTTTGTCAACTCAACCTCGTATAATAATACAGTCCTTTACTCAATTAACTCATATAACCAATAAGTGTGCCACGCTCTTTGTTTTATACCTAGTCTTAGACATGGGTAATTCGAATAACAAACCAACAAGTATAAAAATTTGAATACTCTCAATAACTAGAAAACACCTCTAACCATGACCAACATATGGATTCAAATCCCATTGTAGGGGACCATAGAAAAATGAATAAATAAAGATTGTACCTCATTCTTAACTCATGATTATCATCACCTTACCAACATGCCAAGGACCAAGGTAATTAACATCGAGCCTCAAACCAAGAACAAAATAATAATTTTCAACCCGTTTGATCTCATTCATCGATCAAATACTCATTCACAGATTCATAAACAATATCTCAATAATGGCACGGGTTCCCAAATAATATAACACTAGTTTAGATCCCGTGCCATGCACGGTTATTTTAAAGTTATATAATTATCTTAAATAACATTAAACAACACACACTTTCTACCAATGCACCACTTTGAGTACCAACATCTTTTAAGTTTATTAATAAAAACATTTTTAAAAAAAAATTATGATAATATACACGACTAATTCAATAACATTTACATAATAAAGTCACATTTATATATTACTCGTATTAATTTTTTGGAGAGAAGCTTCAACAACTTTATCTATCCCCCACTTTAATGTTACTTAGTCAAAATTTGTACAATATAATATTGCAAAGTTAAAGTAACGCACTTAAAATATATTATATTTCTCCCTTAGTCCCTCCATTATTTTAAGTGCTCCAAAACGTTTAGATTTTGCACTGTACATATACAACACTTGGATCAATGCTTGTATGTGGTTTATAAATAAAATTAAGCACATTCATGAAGTGCTTATATGTGATTTATAAATAAAATTAAGCACATTTATGATGTATATGTTATATTTATTTTGATTTTTATTTTTGTAAAAAAAAGGACAAAAAATATACTAAAAAAAGAATTTTTATTGGATTAAAATTTTACTAGAAAATGGTAGATATCATTTGTAGTATATATGAAGTATATGCTAATATGGTTTAGATAGCTATTGGTCGATAGACGATTAATGTTAATATAAATTTTAATTATTAGAAAATAAGGGAAAGAAATACAAAAAATAAAATATTATAAAACATATTGGAAACAAAAATTTGGCAACTCAAAATAAAAAATGAAGTAACACTTTCTTAATCAGAAAATAATACTGTTAATTAATATGATACAACTATTTTTTAATAAAATCATTAGTTAAAATATAAGGATTTTATAATAAGATATTACATGAAAAATATATTTTTCTTTCAAATTAAAATGGTGTCATTTAAGTTAAGTTATCATTGCCTAAAAAGTAACAAATTTATTTATAGATATTAAAAAAAATACAAAAACAAAAACAAAAAAAAAACAAAAAAAAACAAAGTACACACCAGACAATTACACGTATCATTGGTGGTGTGTCTTTTAGTATATAGTTATTGATGACGTACTTGTATCATTAAACTCAACTCTCGCAGTGCAATAATACTAATACCCAAATATAATTAAATCTCAACCCAATATAATATTAGTAACCCTAAAACCTCAAATAATAATACTCCCTAGAGCCACAACATTAAAATCCCTAGCTGTAATAATCCGTATTTTTGTACATATATTAATTTAAATCATTATTTTATGAAGCATTTAAATAATTTAAAATGAATTATTTATGGTATTTTATTAATTTAAAAAGAATAATTTTAATTAAAGATCCATTTTTATTTATTTAATTGCTTTGAAAATATTTTATTTTATTATTTAGAAACTTTGGGGCATACTATTTTATAAAAGAAAATTTAAAGTCAATGGTATTTAAAAAAAGTCAAATGACTAGTTTGAATAGAAGAAGGGATCATTAAGGGTAGAAAGGGAATTTAAGATTTGGAGGGTTTTAGAGAGAGGGTATAAATACCCATCTCATGAGTAAGTTAGATTTTGCCCAAGGTGGATAATACCCAAAGGTAAACTCTCTCTCTCTCCTCTTATTTTCTCTCTCCTTTAATTTTTCCCCCTCCCCTCTTCTCAAATCACACAACACACACACACACCATGCACGGGTGGCCAGCTGCCACCACCATAACCGGTCAGCCACCACCAACACTCGCCGGCGGTAGTAGCCAGTGGCAGGCGGCAACGGCCGTCCTCCCTCCCCCTTATGCGTGCGGTTTAAAAAAAAAGAAAAAAAAACTCTTCTTTTGTTTTAAATTATTCTAGCCTTGATTCAATTATTATTTTGGATTGTGTGATGGTTTTTATGATGTTTGATTATGATTAATTTGTATATAATTTTCAGATTTAGTTTTTGAATTAAAAATCCCCAAATTGAAAACCCTAGGTTTCTAAATTAATGTATATTGATGGAAATTGATTGTAGGTGATTGAAACTATTAAATTAGATGTTTCTAACCATAATTACAGCAATTTTATTTGTTTTTACCAAGCTGAAATTTTTATATAAAGGTTAGAATTGTGTTTCTTGAAAGAATTTTTAATTACCCATTAATTGGGAATAAAAGTAGGGGTTTTAAATTAATTTTTAATTACCCAAAATTGCAGCAGCGTGCTTGCGTGTGTACGTGCCTTCGCATGACACAACACCACCGCAACATGCGTGCTTGCGTACCTAGGTGTTATCGCAAGCCATCGCACAGCCTACACATAGCACAACACCATCGCTAGGCCTATGCGTGTGTGCGTGTGCGTGCATGGCATCGCAGCATGCAGCGAGCAGCATGCTAGCAGCCTCGCACAGCAGCACCATGCCAGGCATCGCCCAGCGCCCAGCAGCGAGCAGCATGCGTGGCTCGTTAGCAGCACGCATGTGCTAGTTGTGCTGGCTGGTGCGTGCTAGCCATGCTAGCTGCGCACAGCCTGGCAGTGCATGCTGGCCACCAAGGCTGCCAGCCAGCTCACCTCTTTGCTTGAGGCGGTTTGAGGAGAGTGGGGACCAAGGCTTAGAGCCATGCGTTGGGGAGCAAGGCAATGGTCCCCCCCATGGGATATGGTCCTCACCTAACCCATTCTCTCCTCTTGCCACTTGTTGCCATGTGATTGCATTTGCTAAATAATTTATTTTGGAATTAAATAAATTAGTGCAATTGCACATGTTCCCACATTAATCATGAAATGGGATTCAAGTCCCCATTCTCTATAAATACCCACTTGGTTGGGATTTTGAGAACACACACTTGAGTGGAACTATATAGGCATCTCCATTGTTGAGAATACCTAAAGTTCGTAAAACTCCAATCTTTTTAGGTCGGGCCCTGACTAACCTTCGGGGCTTGGGCCGATCGGGTCGGGTTCGAGGGTACGAGCCGTCGGAGACCTTGCGTTTGCGGGGTTCAAGTAAGAGCTCTTTTAGCGAGCGAAGCACGCGTCTAGGGTATAATTATTTATCCCTCTTTCTCTTATTTATGTATTAATTATGTTTTGCATGCTTTAATTGCTTTAGTTATCGAGGCAGGTCTTGGTGGGTTTCTTTCGGCGTAGAGTGGGTCTCTACGAAACCCTACAGTCTCTTTGTAATTTTGGGTTGTAGGAGATTTCCAAGTGAATTTTGTGTAGTCGTGGAGATTTTGAGATCATATTCAAGGTACGTTCACGTACTTGGTAATTATTTAAGTGTGTAGAAGCATGCTAGGCTTTGTTTAAAAAATTCCAAGGTAGTATCATGATAGGTCTTGGTTGGAATTGTTGATGAATTGATGTTGGTGATTGATTTGTGAAGTATGGATTATTTATGGTGAATTGATGATTGGAATTAATTATGTTCGCATGTTGAATATGAACCACATTTTTATTATTGGCATGATTGAGAGCATGTTTAATTAAACTAAATGTTTAATTTAGTTTGGAATATTACAAGGGAATTTTGTTATGGTTTCGATTTTTATTGATGCTATAAGCATGGGAAAAGAGCTATTTAAGTATCTATGTACACGAGAATTAAATTATATTTTTGTGCCTAAGTGCACTTAAGGTGTTTTAAACACCGAGGGATAGGATTTGTGGCGCATTATGCGTTTAAGGTGTCATTTAACGCCGAGGTAGTTTAAAAAGGATTCAACATTTAATTTATGTGGTCACTAATTATTCAAGAATTAAATTGGTATGTTTGATTGCTTGGGTGAATTATTATGATTGATTGTATGATGGTTTGAGAGTCATCACCAAGTCTAAAATTTGAAAACAACGTAAAGTGAAAGAGATTACACGCCAAAACTCTTAGAATGTATATACCTCGAGTATGAACATATGGGGGGAGTTATGCGACTTTATATTTGACCATAACTTCTACTGGGAGTACAGGACACTATATATTCCTTTTTATTATGCGTAGGAATTCCGCCACTTACGAGTGGTTCTTTTATATTGGCACGATTAGCTTTATTGGGGCAAGTTAGGGTGAAACCCATTTGATGTGTGATCAAGCTAAATATATAATCTAGTGATTTGTTAGTTGGTTGTGTGGTATGTTGTATGCTTGTAAACAGGTGCAACAAGGTAAATTGTGTGATGGTAGGATGAAAGCATGTTAGTGTGTACTGTTTACACTTATGTACTCAGCATTGCTGATTGTGTGTTGTATGTTTGTTTGGCCTTGTCTTTATCTTGGCCATACGACGACCCATTTCTAATGGCGAGTAGTGGGGACAAAGTAAAGAGAAGCTTTTCAGGTGTGGAAGCATATTCATGATGGTCATGAGTGAAGAGCGAATCATATTTAGTTTCCATAAAGATATGATGTGGTTTATTGCTTTAATTATTATATATTTTTCTTGTGAGACTATCGCAAAGGTTTTCAAATGTTTTATCTCGGTTTTATTAAGGGCCTACAATGGTTCCAAGTTGTAGGTTGACTTTGTTTGACTTTGGTTGACTTTACTTTCATTTGGTTTGACTTTTTAAGTTGACTTGTTTTGAATGGTTTTAAAGAGAGTCTTCCGGTGTGTGTCTTTGGTAGTTGCCTTAGCCGTTTTTCACGGTGGCAATAATGTCTTAGAATTTCCTATTTGGTATTTAAAAAGAGCAAAACTAGTATTTTAAAGGAAAGGAATTTCTAGGGTGTTACACTAGCATAAATAACATAATCAATCGATGCGGCAATTAAATCATATAATACAAGATACGACACACTAATCACATACGAGTATATTTAAATCTTTATCATACAAATAACAAATCATAAAATTTATACACAATAATACGCTGTACAATCAATACAAACAATAATTTATAATTAAACAACTCCAAAGATTAAGATTCATGTGATTACTCGACAAAAGTATATAAATTAAACATACGACTCCAAAGAATTGATAGAGTGTGATTACCTTTCGAAAAGCCAAAACATGGTGTGTTGATTGACGAAATGATAAAAAATACAAATAGATATACATATCATCATAGTCGTGAGAATGAATAAATGATACTTGGAGTTTTAATTGTG
Source organism: Chenopodium quinoa (assembly GCF_001683475.1). Taxonomy (NCBI): domain Eukaryota; kingdom Viridiplantae; phylum Streptophyta; class Magnoliopsida; order Caryophyllales; family Amaranthaceae; genus Chenopodium; species Chenopodium quinoa. The sequence goes on along the minus strand of NW_018742817.1, from coordinate 3,852,655 downwards.
AGCATGAATTCATGATGAGGTGGAAAGGGAAGATCAATTTAAAGAAATATCAAGAGCAGCTTGCTTGATTCACGCATATACCCAAACTAAATCAATAAGAAGAGTAAAAGGTATATTCGGCTCACACTTGCACTCGATACTCTGTAAAGAATTAGATAAATTTTTTTTTTTTGTAAGGCTTAAGATACCTCTAAACTTTAGAGTTCTATTATAAATAAAATAAAATTATAAAATTTTTATCATTTAATCCGTATAAAGTTATACATTAAAGATAACCAAAAATTTTATTTTATTTATAAAATATACGGGTATTACAATCTACCCTCTTTAAAACAAGTTTCATCCTTACAACTTAAAGTTAAAAAAATTTAGGATATTACAATCTACCCTCTTTAAAACAAGTTTCATCCCCAAAACTTTGAGTTTGAAGAAAAATAAATTACTTTATAAATTACCGAAAATAAATTTATACAAAACTTTTCTTATATAAGTAGATAGAATACTAAAATTCTAGGGGTATTACATATTATCCCCGAACTCAAAGTTAGTCACATAAAAATAAAAAGCATAACAAGCACATAGAGAAACACTCTTGAAACGACTTACCTATGTCAATTTTAATCCTAACTCTTAATTAACAGGTTTGTTTTGGGTAAAACTACCCCAAGGCCACGTGGCCCAATAAGATGGTGACACGTGTCACCCTAAGAGAGGTTCAAAATGAACCTTTCCTCTGCTTACACGTGGCATCCCAATGATTGGGAAAAAGACGGTCTTCAAGGCCCAAAACCCGAGATAGCCCAACATTCCTAGGTTTATGTAAACTAGGATAACGACACGCATCCCAAGACCCAATAAATAAGGAGATATTCCCACCTCGGGGCAGGATTCACATTCCATTGAACACGAACAAATCAGAGCAGTTAATGATTGCAGATAATTAACTCTCACCTCAGAGAATATTCTCAATCTCGGAATCCGAGAAGATACTATTTTACTTTCCGCACGTTTTACATCTTCCGAACACGTTCTAACTTGATCATCGGAGGCGGAACTCCACCCAACCGAAGTCTCCATTGTTTTGCAGGTACAGGCGCTCGGAATCCAGTCTTGGTGTTGTAACTCTCCTGTGGGACACAGAAAACCCCGAAACATTTAGCGTCGTCTGTGGGGAGAGTACTTCTAAGATGGCTTCACATGAGTCTATATCGCCTCCTAATCGAAAATGGCCTACGGCCGAATTTGAGGTCTATTCGGACCATGACACTAATGACGACTTTGAAGTCGAAACGTATGTGGCAGCTGATGGGTCACTCAAAACCAGGAGCACCCGCTACAAGGAAAGAACGAAACGGGGCGATAATCAAGCTGGTCCTAGTAAATCATCCGGATAGCCGTCTGGACAGCACCAAGCGGCAGAAAATACAGCCCCCATCACTCGAGACGAACTCATGAAATTCATGACTAGTTTCAAGGGGGAGATAAAGGACTTGATAAACTAGAGGACGGTTGGCTCCAACATGGGTCAAACGGCAAAGGAACCTTATCCCTCTGAGAAGAACAAGCTGATTAGGGACTGACAGCCCACTCCGCAACCTAAATCAAAGGAGGGGATGCAGCCCTTGATCGATCTTCAAAGATCCGATTCCCCGAGACAGGGAAGAGGAAGGCCATCATGCACATCCAGCCGGATGGCTCAAAGAAGACTTATTCTGATGCCCGGATGTTCATCTAGCAGAAGAAGAATCAACAACTATCTGAGTCGCCTTCAATGTCAAGTTACCCAGATAACTTTCTGAATACCTCAATGAGGTATTCGCAATCCAACCGAGAGAATCAGTCAGGCAGCTTGTCCGTCCACACTGACCCTTAGTTAATCCATTCGGCTGCGTATGTGTCTCAGCAGCCATAATGCTGTATGGACAACCTTACATGCAGCCGACCCTCTTTGGGGGTCAGGCGGCACAAAACGTCCAACCTTTGGACTGGCAGCTCCGTGTGCTAAAACTTGGGGAACAACCTTGTGTGTTCTCTAGGGAGATAACCGAGGCGGCACAGGTTAAGATGTTATGGTAGGTACCTATGATGGTACCACCAACCTAGAAGATCATCTAATGGCTTACACCAACCTCATGTACTTAAAGGGGTTGGATAATGTCACCTGGTGCCGATGCTTCCCAGCTACATTGAAGGGCATCGCCCAAAGATGGTTTGGCAACTTGCCAGCCAGCTGCATCAATAGCTTCAAGACGCTTGCGTACTTGTTCGCTTCTAACTTCTCTATGAACATCCCTACTAAGAAAACAAGTCTTGAATTAGGGGCAGTATAGCAAGGGGATAGAGAAGGGCTAAGGTCATATGTCAGGCGGTTCAATCTGGTGAGAATCCAGATTCAAGAGCTGTTTGACGATGTGGCCTATACAAACATCTTTAAAGGTCTGAAAGACGGGTCGACCTTTAAGTTCGACCTCGTCAAAAAGAGGGTTGCTACCCTCTAAGAAGCTCTGATAGAGGCGAAAGCCTATGTACAGGCGACTAAACTCTGTTCCATCAGTAAGCATTCAGACTCCAAGAAGTCTGACAAAAAAGAGAGTCAGCCAACTCAGCCAACTAAAAAAGAAGAGAATAAAAGAGAAAAGAGCTTTGGGCGGTTGATGACTCTAAACATCCGTCCTAGAAAAAGAAGAAAGAATTAAACCGTACGTCCCAAAGTACGAGTTTAACAAGGACTGTTACTCCATCCTCATGGAGATCAAAGACCGGGTAACCTTTGAGAAACCGACTGCTATGAAAGGTTCCGTCAAAAATCGGAACAAAAACAAGTATTGCCACGTACTTTCATGAGGATATTGGCCATGACACCAACGACTACTACAGTCTCAAGTGGTTATTGGACTGTTTGGCTGATAAAGGGGTGATGAAGTCCTACATTCTAAAGTCCAAGGTAACCCTTAGGACGAACCATGGGCAACGGTCCAAAAAGAATGCCCAATAGCAGGCGGCTTTGCAGGAGGGGGCCCAACCATCCGGGGCACCAAGAACCATGTCAGGCGGCTGGACGTCAGTTCAATGGATGAAGGCTAGGCATATACAAACACCTTCCCTGAAGTTATCATCACTTGAAAGGACAGGGGCAAGGTTAGGCGACCGCATGATGACCCCATTGTCATTGAATACAAGGTGGCCAACCAGAAGGTAAGCCGGATCCTCATAGACACAGGGAGTTTGTCTGACCTAATCAGCCACAAGTGCTTGGCAAAGCTGAAGTACAAGCCCAATAGTATGCACAAGGTATATCACCCCTTAGTTGGTTTTGGGGGAAGATTTGTGCATCCGGTAGGAAGAATCGACCTACCCATTCAGCTGGGGGAGAAGGGAGAAGGACGCCACATGGTAGTCCGGTTCCTGGTTAATGAAGAGTTGACCGCCTATAATTTAATATTAGGTCGTCCAACACTGAACGAGTCCAATGCTGTCATCATTCCATCCCTTATGCTACGGAAATTTGAGAAAGATGACGGGTCTGTCGGCTCCCTAAATGGGGATTAGAAGATAGCTAGAGAGTGCTACCTCTCAGACGTCAAGCCCACAGTGGCCGCATCCGGCTAAAATGAGGAAACAATAGACCTTGATGAAGTCAAGGAGGCCGCACCTGCTCCAACAGCAGCCGTCAAAAAGAGAAAGGCCGACCAGTTGGTGGCCATGAAAAAAGAAAAGCAATAGCAATCACTGACAAGGGAACGGTCAGACGAACTCCGTCCCCAACCAGCTGGTGAACACATTGATATTGCTCTGGACGACACACGTCTGGAGCGTGCTGTCAAGGTTGGGACAGTTGCTTTCGCAAAGTTGGTAGCAGACTTGCGCAATTTAATGAAGGAATTGAAGACATCTTTGCCTTTAAAGTGGAAGAGATGACAGGCATCAGCCCAGATCTAGCTGTCCACAAGCTCGCCGTGGATCCCAAAAATAAGCCGATTAGGCAAAAGGCAGCCGCCGAAGTAAAGAAGCTGTTAGACGTTGGGTTCATTCGTCATTGTTACTTCCCAGATTGGGTTGCAAATGTTGTTCTTGTAAAAAAGCCGAATGGTATCTGGCGCATGTGTGTTGATTACACAGATTTGAACAAGGCATGTTCGAAGGATAGTTATCCACTTCCAAAGATCGACAGTTAGGTCGACTCTATAGCCGGCCATGCCCTGATGAGCTTTATGGACGCCTATTCAGACTTTCATCAGATACCCTTGTGGAAGAAAGATCAAGAAAAAACAGCATTCGTCACTGATCAAGGGTTATTCTGTTACACTGTGATGCCGTTTGGCTTAAAAATTGCGCCTGCTATGTGCCAACGTATAATTAATACAGTCTTCATTAATCAAATTGGGAGGAATGAAGAGGCGTACATCGATGACATGATAGTCAAATCCAAGCTACAGACGGATCACCTTTCTGACCTCCGAGAAACCTTCACCACACTCAGGCGGCACAAGGTCATGCTCAATCCCAAGAAGTGTGTCTTTGGTGTTAAGTATGGGAAGTTTCTCGGATTTCTGATTGATCAAAGGGGGATAAAGGCCAACCCAGAGAAGATACAGGCGGTCATTGACATGAAGTCACCCCGCACTGTCAAAGAAGTTCAGAAGTTAACAGGTTTTCTATTGGCATTGAGGAGATTCCTCAGCCGGTCAGGTGACAAGTGCCTCTATTTCTTCCAAGCTATCAAAAAGAAGACTGTTTGAATAGGGGGATGATGCTGAGGCAGCCTTTCAGAAATTGAAAGAGCACTTGCACTCTTTGCCAAGGCTTGTTAGCCCTCTGCCAAAGGAGGTGTTTTACATGTACTTAGCTGTCTCAGACCATTCTCTCAGTGCTGTTCTCCTTGCTGAGAGAGACGGCACCTAGCTCCCGGTCTATTTCATCAGCCATGTTCTTCGAAATGCTGAACTATGGTACCCAACCGTTGAAAAGTTTGGCCTAGCTCTTTTCATGGCAGTCAAGAAGTTGAAACCATACTTCCTTGCACATCCGATTGTGGTCTACACAGACCAACCCCTCAAACGCCCATTGACAACTATGGAGTCATCCGGCCGAATGATCAAGTGGGCTATTGAAATACAAAGCCTTGAAGTCTCTTTCGAACCAAGGAAGGCAGTGAAGGGTCAAGCGTTTGCTGACTTCATTGTCGAAATGACATGGCCAGCTGCGCCAGATAATCTTAACCAGGTTTGGAAAGTGTATGTAGACGGGAGCTCTACTACGAACGGTTGTGGTGCATACGTTATATGTTAGTCTCTTGAAGGGGACAAGTATGAATATGCACTACGATTCAAGTTCCACGCCTCAAATAATGTGGCGGAATATGAAGCACTACTAGCCAACATCCGTATGTGCAAGGCGGCAGGGGCAAGAAAAATTGACGCTTGCTCTAATTCACAATTGATTGTTAGCCAGTACCATGGTGACTATGAGGCCACCCATTCGGCCATGATCAAATATTTACAGGCGATCAAAGAAGAGGCTGGGACAATTGATGAATTCCATCTAAGTCAAGTGCCCTGGTAAGAGAACAATCAGGCGGATGGCCTCTCTAAGCTGGCATCATCCGCCTCTTGTGATACACCTCGGTCAGTCTTTTGGGAAGTTATGGAAAAGAGAATTATTGAAGAGGATTCCATTGAAATACTAGACCGAAGTTCAACCTGGATGGATGGCATCTGGGCCTATCTGCTAGACGGCACTTTGCCAAATGCATATCCAGAAGCGGCTGCAATGAAAAAACGTGCGGCAACCTTTGAACTTCATAATGGAGAACTTTTCAAGAAGGGTTATCTTCAACCTCTTTTGAAATGCATCACCCCAGAAAAGGGGCAAGAGGTTCTAGAGGACCTGCACTCGGGTTTTTGTGCATCACACATAGGCGGCAGATCTGTAGCAAAAAGGACCAGGCGGCACGACTATTTTTGGCCCACTCTTGAGGTAGACGCCATGGAACTGGTGAAGAAATGTGATAAGTGTCAAAGATTTGGAAAACTCATACACCGTCTGGCCACTAATCTGACAGCCATTCACAGCCTAGTGTCATTCGCCAAATGGGGCATGGATATTTTGGTTCTGTATACGCCTACTACAGGCGGACGGTGGTATATTCTAGTCGCCGTTGACTACTTCACCAAGTGGGTAGAAGTAGAGGTGGTCAAAGCCATTAAGACAAAGGATGTCATCTCCTTCATCTCGAGGAATACATCACCCGGTTAAGGGGACCTATGTCTATGGTCTATGATAATGGCCCTCAGTTGAGACGTCTACCCTCAAGAATTGGTTGGGAGACCAATGGATCTCTCATTGCTTTGCATCAGTCGGCCGTCCCCAAGCACAGCCAGGTTGAAGCCTTCAATAAGCTCATCTCAGACAGCATTAAGAAGAAAATTGAAAGGGCTTGCGGTCTATGGGCAGATGAGTTGCCTCATGTCCTATGGGCCATCAGAACAACTGAAAAAGGGGCAACTGGTGAAACCCCATTTCTTATGACCTACGGCGCAGAAGTCGTCTTACCTATTGAGCACTATGAGCCGACTCTTCGAGTCATGCTTTATGACGAAGAGGCTAATTGGGAGGCCATGCGGTTAGCATTGGACTCACATCCTGAATGCAGGGTCAATGCTGCCTTGTGCCATGAGATTTACCGTCTGAGAATGACAAGAGCCTACAACACAAGAGTACACAAACGACCCTTGAAAGTAGGGGACTTTGTGTTACGAAAAAATGGAGGCAACCAGTAGGGCTAATGAGCAAGGGAAATTGACTCCCAATTGGGAAGGCCCCTACCGAATTTATAAAGAAGTAAGAGGCGGCACCTACCGCCTGAAAACTCCAGACAGCAGGTAGCTAGCCAGAACTTGGAATGTAGACAACTTAAAAAAGTAATACTTCTAAGACTTCAAAAATTTTGTAAATAAAGTTTATCAATGAAAAGTTGTTCTTTATTTTCAATCATATTTATTGCTTTCTGTATAAATACCGTCTGTGCAATGTACAGACGGACTTGTTAAATTTTACGCCTGCTCCAACATGAGTAGATATAAGCTAAGCAGCTATGGGTGGTTCCTTATAGAACACCCTGATGAGGCCAATGGCCAGATGATAATAAAAACAGTCTGCTCCAACATGAGTAGGCAACCGACGACGCCCATCCGGGTGAATTCGTCGTAGAGAGCATCTCCCATTCGGGTGGCACATTGCTCTATAAACTTAAAAACAAACGGCCCTACCGATTGCCTGGTTTAAGATAACTCGCAACTGTTGAATGATCAAGTAAGACCTGTATAACATAGGTTACCGTCTGTAACAAACGGTAACCGGTAGCTATCTTGGTTGGGTATAACCTGTTATTACTCAGAGGCAATACAAACGGTTAAATTTGAGGATCTAAGCTAAGCCAAAAACTAAGCAGTAATAAAATACTCGTTAAAAGCAATTACGCACGGCCTATTGCCGTCTGCTACTAAACGATAATTCGTCTGCTCCAACAAGAGCAAGACATCCGGCGAAGCCCCTCCGGGTGAATTCCTCATAGAAAACAATTGGCAAAGACTGATTAACCCCATGAGGATTAACTCACAGCCAGGCTGAATGATTTAAGATGGAACCTAGGCGGCATAACAAAAACCGCACGTCTTATTGACACTAGCCGGTATCCGGCTGCTATTCCAACTAAGATGAAAACTCTCTAAAAATCGATTCAGATGCGGTCAATGATCGTTTGATATTCAGTCCGGATATTCAATGGACGATTGTCCGCTTGGTTTGGGGCAATCACCTTGGAGATTGATTGACCTAGAGTCATACCCCTGCAAGTATAAAAAAAAAAATTTAGGTCAATCAACCCACTTTTAAAACCAAGCATACATCCGTCTAGGGGAAAATACACCAGGTGCATCTGGTAAACCGCATTTATTGGGCTACGTACTTGGCAAAATATATGCATATCAAAAACTGCAAAGATTGAAAAATTAAAGCAAATTTGGAAAAACCGACTCGGTCGGTAAATCATATATTAAAATTCGGATCTACATCCAGGAAAGAGAAATATTTTCAAACAAATACAATAAAAATACTTGGCACACAGGCCGGAAATACAGACAGCTACCAAAAGCTTACATTTACTAAGGCGGGGCCTTGGGCACATCCTTCGTAGGCGCACCAAGAGCAGAGTTCACCTAGGCTTCATATTCTTGTTGCTCTTCCTCCTCATCCTCCCCTGCGCCATCAACAACCTCCTCGCCGTATGAGAGCTCTTTTTTTACCCACTCCTGAAACGGCTCAAGCTTCGGCTTCTCTTCTGCCCTTGCAGAGAGAACAAGATATGCGTATTTGTAGGCCAGATACTAGACGTCATACTCAGCATCCGGATACGCAGGATCCCAGGCCATCTTCATTCGGTCTTCGCAGTCTTGCTCATTCTCCTCAATGAGCCGACTCTGCTCAGCCTCTAGGGTTGCCCTGAAGTTGCCCCGGGAGGCAGCCATCTCCTTCTTCAGACGATCGACGTCTGCTTTGAGAGTAACGTTCTCCTTGTTGGTCTCCTCCAAGGATTTGAGGCCCGCCTGAGCACTTTTGAGCTTCGCCTCCAGATTTGAGGCCTTCAAGTTAGCCTCAGCAAGGGCAGCCATAAGCTGCTTGATGGAATTCGCCTGTGACAGGAGCTCAGCTTTAGTCTCTAGGTCATGTATTAACATTGAATAATGAGCAACATCAGTGGACTCAGACGCCTCTCTTTTGGCTTGCCTTACCTCTTCCTACTTTCGAGCATACGGCATTTTGAGCCCCTCTACCCGCAGCATCGTCTATATACATGCAAACGGTGTTAGAAAAGCAACCGGCAATATACTTGGAAAAATGTGAGTAAAGCTATTAAACCTCAGACAGCAGAGAGAGGATGCGTTCAACGTTAAACAATAAAGGCGGCATAACATTTCCGGATGCATGCTCTACATACGTCTCTCAAACATGGTGCTTAAACCGCAGGCGGACAAGAACCCCTCGTCCCTAAGAAACTCGTGTTTGGATACCCAGTTTTTGGGTACACTTATTAATTCCCGGATGAGAGAGTGGTGGTTGTAAGTCTAAAAAACCCCGCCTCTATTATTCTTTCATAGTCCTCATCCGAGACTTGTGCATGTTTACATTTATGCCCCAACAGATCCGGCTTCTTATTATAGCAGTGGTATTCAAAGTTCTCTAGCTGTTTGGGGGAAGAAACCAGATAGAATCGGTTCTTTCAATCAGACCACTTAGACGGCTTGTCTAGGGTCATCAAATAGTTGGGGTAGGTGGTTAATGTGTACCACGCTCTCCAACCGCCAGGGCTACGGCTCAGATAATGCATGTGGGCAAAAGCCTCCCAGCCGGGATAGAGACCCTACATCTCGCAGGCGGCTATGTAGCCGAAGATGTTAACCCAAGAAGTTGGGGTTAACTGCCACACGCCTAGGCCGTATCCTTGTAGAATAGCCTTGATTGAGTTATGAAGGGAGAAGCAAAGACCGGCTAGGAAAGCCGCCTCATAGCAGCCAAAATAGTTGTTGGTGTTTGGCTGGTCATCTTTCCAGGCAATGGTCCCTAATTCAGGCGGCACCCGGATGACATATCCTTCGCCAAGACGACGTTTGAATTTAAAGGCCTCCAGGTGCTTCTCCATGTTTTCCTGTCTCTGGCAGAAACATGGATTCGTAATGGATCCCCCTCATTATTCCATTTTAACCTCTCCTCTGCCTCACTATTCTCAACCGGTGATAGTGAGCTGCTGCTCTTTTCAGAGCTAGACCCAGAGGCGGACTCACCCCCTCTTCTCTCAGGGACAACCTTATCCGCCTCCTCAGGGCCAGACAAAGAGGCGGCTTCTTCACCGTCTCCACCCTCTGATTCAAGGATCCTGTCACTAGGAATGTTGGGTGCACCCGGAGGGGAACCTCTTGCCTCTTCAGCTTGTTCTATCTCAGGCGGCACACCTTCTGTGCTCCCTTCACTATAATCTAGATCTACAGCCGCCCATCTAGTCCGAGCCATAGTGTCCTGCACAGACATGGAGACGGTCGGATTTGGAGATGAACAAGAGTGATCCAAACCCCCAGAGGCGGCACCCCCAGTCCTAGACTCAGCCGTACCAAGGGACCGGTTGTTTATTGAACTAGGTTGTGCCATGTGTGCTGTTGGTGAACCCATCTATGAAATGATATGTACACAAACGGAAAAAAGTATGAAAGAGCTGAGAGGGGTAGAGACGATACCTCTAAGATGTGCTGAAAATGAGGTCAAGCGCTGACCGGCTGTCACTAGCAAGCGGAAATCGAGCAGTTGCTTGCAAAATGCAAAAACGGTTAACCGGATGTACTCCCTTGAAAAAGGAGAAATGTTTGCAAAGTACCCAGGCGGTTCTCAGAAATTCTCTAGTCTGTCGAAAGCACACACATTATACCAGCTGTATCTAGTTGGTAAAAAGAGAATTGTCTGGAAGATACACAAACGGTTGTCAGATGTTCTCTCTCTAGAAACGGTTGACTCTCTTTCTAAATTTTGGAAAATGTCCGAAAGTGGGAAGGGTAAAAACCTATTTATGGAAGGGTAATTTCAGGGGCATCCTCGTAATTTCCCCAGAAGGTAAACAGTTAAAATTGTTCCCCAATGCCTAAGTCACAAGTGTCATAGGCGCCACGTGGCGTGCCATGTCACACCTATGAGGGGCAAATGTTTTGGGTAAAAATACCCAAGGCCACGTGGCCCAATAAGATGGTGACACATGTCACCCTAAGAGAGGTTCAAAATGAACCTCTCCTCTGCTGACACGTGGCATCCCCAATGATTGGGAAAAAGACGGCCTTCAAGGCCCAATTCCCGAGATAGCCCAACATTCCTAGGTTTCCATAACCTATGATAACGGCACGTATCCCAAGACCTAATAAATAGGGAGATGTTCCCAACTCGGGACATGATTCACATTCCATTGAACACGAACAAACCAGAGTAGTCAATGATTGCAGATAATTAACTCTCACCTCAGAAAATATTCCCGATTTCAGAATCCGAGAAGATACTATTTTACTTTCCGCACGTTTTACATCTTCCGAACACATTCTAACTTGATCGTCAGAGGCGGAACTCCACCCAACCGGAGTCTCCGCTGTTTTACAGGTACAGGCGCTCGGAATCCAATCTTGGTGTTGTAACTCTCCCGAGAGACACAGAAAACCTCGAAACAAGGTTCATTCCTAAATCAAACGACGCTTAGATATGAAGATCCCTTCGTAAATCCCATAAGTGGTTAGGATCTGAATACCATTTTGTAACACCCCAAATTTACTAACTAATAATAAATAAGAATTAAAGGAAAAATAAACAACCTTTAAATAAAATTGCGGAAGCATAGACCTAAATTAGAGGTATTATCGCCACACTCAACAATTTATCAAGTGCTGAGTCTTACAAAATCCCAATAACTACAACCCAATATATCTAAGTGGGATATTTATACAACTTTACAAACTCGTTATAGCATACTAATCGAAACACTTGAGCTCCTTTAGCTGCGATTACTTGATCAACCTGCTTAAATAATCTTGATTGCTCACCATTTTAAGGACAAATCCCAAAATAGATCGTTGCAGGGCCATCATAAGAAAAAGACATGGTCGCAAACACAAGTAGCACAACAAAAAGAACACACAAGTCAGCAAAAAGCTGAGTAATCACCACATATCATAATACAAAGAATTATAGAATAATTAACATTACTAGCTCACTTAAACAATGTAGTTCAAAACTACATTACTCATTGTACTCTAAAAATAACCTTTATTAACTCAACCTCGAAAAATAATACAATCCTTCACTCAATTAACTCATATAACCAATAAGTGTGCCGCACTCTTTGTTTTATACCTAGCCTTAGACATGGGTAATTCGAATAACAAACCAACAAGTTTAAAAAATTGAATCAATAACTAGAAAACACCTCTAAGTCTCTAACCATGACCAACATATGGGTCATATCCCACTATAGGGGACCATAGAAAAATAAATAAATAAAGATTGTACCTCATTCTTAACTCGTGATTATCATCACCTTACCAACATGCCAAGGACTAAGGTAATTAACATCGAGCCTCAAACCAAGAACAAAATATAATTCTCAACCTTTTTGATCTCATACATTGATCAAATAATCATTCACAAATTCATAAAAAATATCTCAATAATGGCACGGGTTCCGAAATAAAATAACATGACGTACTTATATAATAAAATATCTCAACTCTTGCAGAGTTGCAGGGCAATAATACTAATACCCAAATATAATTAAATCTCAACCCAATATAATATTAGTAAACCTAAAACCTCAAATAATAATACTCCCTAAAGCCACAACATTGAAAACCCTAGCATAAATAACACAATCAATCGATGCGACAATTAAATCATATAATACAAGATACGACACACTAATCACATACGAGTATATATAAATATTTATCATACAAATAACAAATCATAAAATTTATACACAATAATACGCTGTACAATCAATACAAACAATAATTTTTAATTCAACAACTCCAAAGATTAAGATTCATGTGATTAATCGACAAAAGTATATAAATTAAACATACAACTCCAAAGAATTGATAGAGAGTGATTACCTTTCGAAAAGCCAAAACATGGTGTGTCGATTGACGAAATGATTAAAAAGACAAAGAGATATACATATCATCAGAGTCATGAGAATGAATAAATGATACTTGGAGTTTTAATTGTGAGCATGAATTCAAGAAGAGGTGGAAAGGGAAAATCAATTTAAAGAAAGAGCAAGTGCAGCTTGCTTGATTCACGCATAAACCCGAACTAAATCAATAAGAAGAGTAAAACGTATATTCGGCTCATGCTTGCACTCGGTACTCCGTATTGATTTAGATGAAAATAGCATATTTTTAAGGTTTAAGATACCTCTAAAATTTAGAGTTCTATTTAAAATAAAATGGATTTTAAAATTTTTATCATTTAATCCGTATAAAGTTATACTTTAAAGATAATCAAAAATTTTACTTTATTTATAAACTATATGTGTATTACACCTAGCGCTACAAAAGACTTGTTATAGGAGATGTTCGTTGTAAGTGGCAATAACAGTGCAAAAATGCCACCAGACTTGCACATCATCAAATGACTAAGAGCAAATAAAATAAAAAGTACCTCTTCCTCTTGCGATACTTCGGCAGAATATGATGACGATGCAAAGTACGAAATATAGGCATTGAAGTTGATCTTGCTACTTTTGGACGTCTCCAGCATTTGCTTCAGAAGGTTGTGACTTCTGTTGTATATGGGTCCAGCGCCTTCAATTAGGTTGAACACTCTAATTTGTTGATCTTTATCATCATAAGGTGATAGATCAGTAAGAAAAGCTATATCAGCAAGGGTGACAGTCATAAAACCTTAGCGCGGGATGAAACAGCTTAACACGAGGTCCCAGAGCAATATAAGGGCACATGTCAGCGATCCGTTGAATGGAATTTTGCCATACTACTACTCTGAAGAAGCCAAAAATTCTCTTCTTCTCCCACGAGGAGTGGAACTTGGAAAGTCTCATAAACCAACCCCTGGCTGTCAGGTCTTGTACCCAACCTTTAATTGGATTCTGGCTTAAATTCCAATTGTCGTATGGATGCAATTCATTAAATGCAGCAGAGCGAGGTGCACCTTTACCAAGGATACACTTGGTTAACTTGGGCTGAATTTCCTTTCGGAAATCTTGCAGAGCATCTAAAGATGAAAGGTCAAAGTGAAACGATGGCCCTATAAAGGTAATGCCTTTCAAAACACCTTCTTCAATGGTCGAGGATGAGATATGCCATAGGAAGTCGGATCTAAAGTTTTGAGGGTATTTGCTTATCAATTCGCATAATTCATGAGCCTTAATTGAATAATCTTTTACCAGAAAGGATTTGAGCACTTCTTGCAATGGAAGAGAAGTAATTTTGTATTTCACAAAGTTCGGAGAATAGAAGGTTAAAAGTTTGAAGATCAAAGAGTGAATTAGTGATGAGATTGGGTGAAGGATACCTTGAAGGTTTTTATGGTTTTTTTCCAAGCGTTAGAGAGTTAGTTAAATTGTACCGTTTCACTTTGTTCAAACACAAAACTATTAGAATGGTTTGACAGAGTTTGCTTTCAAAGAAATTGATTCCCAATTGAAATTGAGTTGCGCAACCTTAAACGCAGCGTTTTAGGGCTTAATTTGTTAAGTGGAAATCAAGCGATGAAAGTAAGAAAATACTAAATTACCCTTCGATAAAGCTTTTCAAATAACACTTTTAATAGCTTCTATAGGGTAATTGCCAGGTAATTACCAAAAATTATATAATTTAAAAGCGATCGGAGCATTTATGTTAACTTATAAATATAGGTTGAGATCATTAAATCACTTTTACTTAAAGCACGCAAGGTTTATCTTCTCTCTTCACAAAGATCTTTTGTTTGAAAATTTACTTCAAAATCATCCTAAAAATCCTTCTTTCACCTTAGTTTTGGAGAGTCCAACCTTTAGCACAACCGAGTCTCATCCCAAGGGAAAGACGGTAAAAGTTGATCTAGCTATAGATGAATTATCAATGGAATTCCCTAAGATAGAGAGGTTTTTCTCGGATGAAGACAGCCACGAGCTAAAGGTGTTAGCTTTGGAAAAGTGGGATGCTATGGAGAAGGATGCCAAAAAGGTAGAAGATGCTAAGTTCCATCGCCAAGCTGTGTTTGGCAATGCGCGTTTTGGCTTTACCTTGATTTGGTGTTAGGAGATGAGCCAGTGAGGAGGAAGAAAATTCACAAGCGTAGAAGGGCTGAAGGTGAGCCTTCAAGGAAGAGGCAGCAAAGAAGAGCTAAGAGGTCTCCACCAAAAAGCTTGGGAAGGATGATGATAATCGAGCAAGGAGACAGCTCCAATTTGTCCTCTGATATGTATGAACCAGCACACAAGTGCCCAAGAAGACCCAATCACACTTCAGATTAATCAAAGGCTAGGGTTTGCTTGGTTCGATTTCTTTTGTCCAAGTAAACTAACTTTTAGCCAAGGAGTTAAGTACTCAAACATGATATGTTGCATGGTCTTAGATCTTTTGAAACTAAGTACTTAAGCAAGTTTTTGATCTTGTGTTAATTCTTTGAAGATTTTAATTTTTGTTTATGTCTGATCTTGGGCTTGTTCAAATTATGTGATCAATATAAATTATAAATATTTTGTTCTTTTGATCAAGTGATACAATTGAATTGTTGTGATTATACCCACACAAATATATTTTTAATATTATTTAAAATTAAAATATATGGATTGTAATTATAATTAATTTCACGACTTACCAAGTGACAAACAACCGTATTTATTGACATTTAAGTGAAAAGACACTTCTAATTTCCCAATTAAAAATTAAATGATCAGTAAAATTATTAACTTGAAAGTGGAGTTTACTATGCAAATTCCTTGACGGTTTAGTTCCAAATTCACTCCCCCTAATGTGATTTTTGGATAAACTATTTTTAAGAAGTTGAAGAGTTACGTGGTTTCACCACGATGTTTTGAAGTAACGGAAGATGTTAATCGTCAATGGAGTGACGCAAAAGTGCTTATAAATATGAGTAGTCACTTCACTCAAAATCTTCCTTCTTCACTAAGTCAATTTTATTTTTCTCTCTTGCTTTCTCTCTCTAAAAGTAGTCTGTCAGAGTTGTTCCCTTTCTCAAAATACTCACATAAGAAAATTTCAATGGTGGAAGAAATAATTCCAGAAGAAATCCCACAAGAAAATGTGGAGTTACAAGAGGATCAAGACCAAGCACAAAATGAAGTGGTTGTACCATGGCCAGTTTATATGCCAAGGAACAGTGTCGAATATCTCATGGAGAAAAATGGTTCCTTAAAGTATCCTGGTGCTTTTCACAATCACCATTTAGCAGTCGATAGATATTCTAAATGGGTTATAAACTACAGAATAAGGAAGAGGGGAATGCTTAATAGAAGAGTTAACAAAATATGGGGTGGTCAACCAGTAATTTTAACAGACCCTACAGGCCCTGTCATCGCCAATGCTTTTATTGTTGGTTCAGATGCTGATCTTCTTAGAAATCACATCTTGACTAAGCTTGAAGAAGACGTCGACAAGGCTAATGCTGCCTTAGTATGCAAGGGTTGGGCTATAGAGGTTAGAGTTGTTCATTCCCCTACATTTCACAGGCTGATTATGAAAAGGTTGCTAGTCCGTTGTGGTGCCCATTACTCTGTTAAGGTGACTAGGGGACCAAAGGAAGAGGCCCATGTCCTCAAATATTGGTGTGCCTATGAGCGATGGGATAATTCGATCGCTTATCACAATGTTGTTGACTGGAGTTTAACAAGTCCTGCTGAAGAAGGGGATTTTGAAGATTATTTGACAGATCCTATAATGAAGAGGGCATTGGCAACGCTCCAAGATGATCTAGGATATTAGAAGGCATCTCAATAAGTATATTGCTACATATATTTAGCCTTAATTCCTGTTTTAAAGAGCGTACACAATTAAAAACTTATAAGTTCTTAAATGCTCTTATTTTGTAATTATTCTACTTCTATAAATATTAATTACTATGTTTATTCTGTGTTTGATATTTATATATGTTTAAAGAGTCATAATTTGGTTGGATTCAAACGCCATCAACCACCCAAATTAGGGGGGCATTTGTTACACCCAAAAATTAGATTTTTAACTTTTTATTTGACTTTCTTAACTTCGACAAAGTTAAGAGGTTTTAGAGTTAGTAAATGGTCTTTGGGCTGATTTGGTCAAAAAATAACAGTGACTAGGTTGATATCATGTTGAGGCCCAATAACATATAGACGGGATTATAAGGCTGATGGATGATTTTAATTTTCATAGTAGAGTTGGCGCCAAGAAGCATAACCGCACAACAGTTATGAAAATCAGTCATAACCGCTCCACTTTGCCTATAAATAGAAGTATTAGGATCGAAGGACAACATCAACAAAAAACTCAACAACAAGCATTTCATTTTTTTTAAGCTTTCTTCTTATTAGCCAAGCAATAGTGTAGTTTATCATCTAACATGTATTGAAGATCGTTCTTCATTTCCAATTGTATAACCATGGAGGTAACCTCTCCTCCAACTTGTACAATTGTAGACCTGACTCTATCCTTTCATTAATGGAATGCATTTGTATCTTTTGTCATATGTTTGTCTACTCGTTTCTTTGAGTAATCTAACTTATTTTACTTTGTTCGGAAAAGGTTCCTTATTTGTTTGTTTTACGTTAGCAAGATTATCAATCTTTGAAACCGGTAACTCGAGGGGCGGCCCCCTAATACTCTAGAACAACATAGAGTATTAAACTTGTTGGTAAAGAGCAATATTTACCTCAACACCACCCAATTGTCTAACCAGAGGAAGATATCTTCTTTATTTCTAGGTTTTTTTGGGAAGTCCCTCGGGAGAGCTACGACATTAAGACTAGAACCCTCGATAAGAAACCTGCAAAAACATGAAACTCCCGTGTGTCGGAAAAAAGCCTCCGACGATCAAGTTAGTACTCGGCAATGGAGTTTTAGAGAGAGAAAGTAGAGAGAAGGGAGATCAATAGTTCAGCTATATTGTATTAATTATGCTTGTTCCATCATAATTGATTGGGAGTATTAATAAATTTCTAGTTAGTAAGGTGTGCTCCATGATCTTGTACCATAAAAAGGTCTGACGTAATTGGCTATTTCACGTCACGAAAGTCTGCCACGTGTTTGTGGCTGTGCAGTTTTGCGACTTTCTCAAGAATTCGGCCTTGTAGCCATATCTTTCTCAACATCTATATGCATTTTTTAGGGGTTACATGTGCCATACTCGGATTAGTGCTCTTACTGCTGAGTCATGTGACACGCGTCACTCTCTGACTGAACCACGTGTCTTAGTAATTTTTACCCCAAACATTTGCTCCTCAGAGAAGATGATGTGGCCGCTATGTCATTTCCTTTGGCAGATAAGGATCCACGTTAGAATTGTAACTCCCTAAAAATTTATTATTGTAAGGAAATTGATCAAATTAACCTCATCAAGTTACCTCTACTAATACTCTTTTTTCACCATGTTGAGGTAAATATTTGTAACACCCTAGAAATTCCTTTCCTTTAAATTAGCTATTTTGCCCTTTTAAAATACGTAATAGGAAAATCTAAGACTTTACCGCCACCGTTAAAACGGCTAAGGCAAATATCAAAGACACACACACAGCGGAAGGCTTTCTTTAAAACCAATCAAAACAAGTCAACTTAAAAAGTCAAACCAAAAGAAAGAAAAGTTAAACAAAATCAACCTACAACTTGGAACCATTATAGGCCCTTAAAACCAAACAATACTGAAAACCTTTACGTTAGTCTCATGAGCATAATAAAATAAATAATATTCAAAGCAAATAAAACACATCATGTTCCTATGAGAACTAAGCATGATTCACTCTTCACTCATGCCCTTCATGAATATGCTTCATCACCTGAAAAACTTCTCTCTACTTGTCCCCACTACTCGCCATTAGAAATGGATCGTCGTAGGGCCAAGGTAAAGAAAAGGCCAAACAAACATACAACACACAATCAGCAATGCTGAGTACATAAGCGTAATAAAAACACACTAACATGCTTTCATCCTATCATCACACAACTTACCTTATTGCACCTGTTTACAAGCATACAAGACACTCAACACTTAACTAAACAAATACAATTGTCCATTTAATTTTGATTACGCATCGAACGGGTTTCCAACCAAATCCCTGCCCCAAATAAATTGAGGTAAACTACACCGGGAGCTAACAGGGTAGGCAAATGTCACATGAAGTGACTGGACGTCCTGCGCATAAAATAAATAAAAAGGAAAATACAGCGTCCTGTACTCTCAGTAGAAGTCATGGTTAAATATAAAACCCCGTAACTCCCCCCATACGTCCATACTCGAGGTATATAGGTTCCAAGAGTTTTGGTCCGTAATCTCTTTCACTTTACGTTGTTTACATATTATTATACTTGGTGATGACTCTCAAATCATAACAAAATCAAACGTTATACTTCATTCAAGTAATCAAACATACCAATTTAATTCTTGAATAATTAATGACCACATAAATTTAATTGTAGAACCCTTTTTAATCTACCTCGGTGTCAAAGACACCTTAAACGCATAATGCGCCGCAAATCCTATCCCTCGGTGTTAGAAACACCTTAAGTGCACATAAGCACCGCAATATAATTTATTCCTGTGTACTAAGAAACTTAAATATCTCAATTCCCATGCTTATAGCATCAATAAAAATTATATGAACCATAATAAAATTTCTTTTTTATATTCCAAACCAAATTAAACCTTTAGTTTAATTAAACATGCTTTCAATCATGCCAATAATAAAAGTGTGGTTCATAATCAACATGCCAACATAATTAATTCTAATCAACAATTCACCTCAAATAATTCATACTTCACAAATCAACCACGAAAATCAATCCAATCAACAATTCCAATCAATATTTATCATGATACTACCTTGGAATTAATTAATCAAAGTCTAGCATGCTTCTATACACTTAAATAATTACCAAGTAAGCGAACGTACCTTGAATATGATCTCAAAATCGCCATGACTAAATAAAATCACTCACTTGGAAGTCTCCTACAAACCAAAATTACAAAGAGGTATTAATACCTATTCCACACAAATGTCCAGCAATATATACACTATTTAAATCACTCATAAACCCTCTAAACAAGCTGAAATTTAATTTAAAACCCTTACTTTTATTCCCAATTAATGGGTAATTAAAAATCCTTTGAAGAAACATAATTATAGCTTATATATAAAAATTCCAGCTTTATTAAATCATTCAAAATTGCTGTAATTGTGTTTTAAAACACTTATTTCAATAATTTAAATCACCCATAAACAATTTCCATCAATATACATAAACTTAGAAACCTAAGGTTTATAATTTGGGGCTTTTTAATTCAAAACCAAATCTGAAATTTTATATACAAAATACTTATCATCAAACATCATAAAATCATCA
This sequence comes from Chenopodium quinoa, assembly GCF_001683475.1. NCBI lineage: Eukaryota > Viridiplantae > Streptophyta > Magnoliopsida > Caryophyllales > Amaranthaceae > Chenopodium > Chenopodium quinoa. The sequence continues at coordinate 3,832,523 of NW_018742817.1, read as the reverse complement.
CAAAACCCAAAAACAATTATTAGATTAAGGGTAGATTTAATTAAAAATAAAAAAGAATAATTTTTTTTTGTTTGACCACCGGCGCACAGCACCACCAAGGCAGGCTGCTGCCGCGCCTGCCTGGTGGCTGTTGCTGCCCACGAGTGTTGGGTGTGGTGGCCGCCGGCCGGTGGGCAGCAGTGGTGGTGGTCAGCGGTGGTGGGGTGTGTGTGGGTGGTGATTGAAACAAAAATAAAATAAAGGGGAAGGGGAAAAATAAGAGGAGAGAGAAAGAGAGTTACCTTTGGGTATTCTCCACCTTGGGAAAAGTTTAATTTTCCCATGTGATGGGTATTTATACTCTCTTTTCTAAAACCCTCCTAGACTTAAATTCCCTTTTTACCCTTAATGATCCTTGTCCTAGTCAAACTAGTATTTTGACTTTCCTTAAAAACTCATTGACTTTAAAATTTCCTTTTATAAAATAATATGCCCCCAATATTTGCAAATCATGAAATAAAATATTTTTCAAGATTGTTAAATAGTTTAAAAATAAACTTTTAATTAAAAATAATTCTTTTTAAATTAATAAAACACCATAAATAATTCATTTCAAATTATTTGAATACTTTAAGAAGTACTTATTTAAATTAAAATACGTATAAAAATACGGGGTATTACAGTTTACCCCCCTTAAAAGAAGTTTCGTCCCGAAACTTGGGTAACAAAATTCAAACTTTTTTCCTCACTTTGTATAATATTGTTGTACTCTTTTGTCATACTGTTGCCTTTAATGTCTCTTTGAATTAAAAATTACTCGAAATAACCGTTAAAAATGTGCAAAAAGTACAAAAATAACTGAAAATATAGGGAAAAAGCGCGAAATTCTACCGCATTCTACCCCCCTTAAAGAAAACGAGTTACGTCCCCGTAACTCACCATATCTTAAACAACTCAGGATATTTCTTTTTCATCTCATTCTCAACTTCCCAAGTTGCTTCTTCATACTCTTGGTTAGACCATATCACTTTAACAATCTTAACTTCCTTATTACGTGTACTACGCACTTTATTGTCAAGGATCTTGACAGGTCTTTCCTCATAAGTTAAGCTTTGATCTAACTCAATGGTCTCGAGTTGTAGCACATGTGACTTATCAGGGATATACCTTCTTAACTGAGATACATGAAATACATCATGCACTTTACTTAGCTCCATAGGTAAGCCCAACCTATAAGCCACTTTGCCTATCCTTTGCAATACTTCATATGGACCAATATACTTTGGGCTAAGCTTTTCTTCTTTCCAAATCTCATTACACCTTTCATTGGTGACACCTTTAACAAAACTTTGTCACCGGCCTCAAATTCCTCCTCTCTACGCTTCAAGTCCGCGTAGCTCTTTTGGCGATCTTGCGTCGCTTGAGTCTTATCTTGAATCTCCCTTACCTTCTTAACTGTATCCTCGATCATTTGAGGCCCTAAAATCATTGTTTCACAAATGTCGTTCCAACAGATCGGACTACGACACTTCCTTCCATATAATGCCTTAAATGGAGCCATGCCAATGCTTGCACGGTAGCTATTATTATAGGAAAATTCAATTAAGTCCAAGCTATCTTCCCACCCCCCTTGGAAATCTATAACACAAGCCCTCAACATGTCTTCCAAGGTTTGAATAGCTCTCTCAGTTTGCCCATCTGTGGCAGGGTGAAATGTTATACTCATCTTAAGTGTTGTACCAAAGTTTTCCTGCACACTCTTCCAGAACCTTGAAAGAAACCTAGAATCTCTGCCATACACAATATCCTTTGGAACTCCATGTAATCTCACCACATTTTTTACGTATGCTTTTGCAAGTTGCTCCATCTTCCAGGTCTCCTTCATTGGTATAAACACTGTAGATTTTGTAAGTCTATCCACACTACCCAAATAGTGTCATTTTCACTCTTTGACTTTGGGATTCAAGTCACAAAGTCCATTGAAATACAATCCCATTTTCATCTAGTAATTTCCAATGATTGCACAGTTTCTTGCGGTCTTTTATGTATAATCTTCCCTTTCTGACAAGTTAGACACTTTGCCACAAATTTCGCAACCTCATTCTTCATTCTGGGCCACCAATATATCTTTTTCAGGTCTTAATATAACTTGTCCCTTCTTGGGTGTACTGAATACGGTGTATTGTGGTCTTCTTCCATCAACTTCCTCTTTACCTCTTCACATTTTTGTGGTACACACCAACGACCCTTGTACCTTAAACTCCCATCTTCGTGAATTTTGAAATCCATAGCTTTTTCTTACTTTATTTTCTCACGAATCCTATCCAACTTTACATCTCCTGCTTGATTTTCCCTTATCTCATCAAATATTGTTGGTTGAATACTTAGGTTTGCAAGTATACCTGCTGGCACTCCCCATTCTACCACTTCTAGATTCATTTTCCTCATTTCTCTACATAACTCATCAGCCACTATCAAAGTGTTCAGTCCATGACTGGTCTTATGACTTAGAGCATCTGCGACTACATTTGCTTCCCCTTCATGATATTGTATGTCTAAGTCATAATTTGTCGTATATTCTAACCATCTCCTTTTGCGTGAGTTTAAATCCCTCTAAGTGAAAATGTATTTCAAACTCTTATGGTCTGTGTAAATCCTACATTTCACTCCATACAAGTAGTGCCTCTAAATCTTTAGCGCAAAAATGATTGCAGCTAGTTCTAAGTCATGAGTAGGGTAATTTACTTCATGAGTCTTTAATTGTCTTGATGCATACGCAATTACCTTCCCATTTTGTATAAGTACATATCCTTAACCATTCTTGGATGCGTCACTATATACATCATAAATTCCACTATCGTCTGGCAGTGTAAGCACTGGCGCTGTGATTAGCTTTTGTTTCAAGAGTTGGAATGTTTCCTCACACTTGTCATCCCACTCAAACTTCTTGTCCTTCTTCATTAGAGAGGTAATAGGTTTAGCAATCTTCGAGAAATATTTCTCAAAACGCCTATAATATCCTGCTAAACCTAAGAAACTCCTAATGTCATACACTGTTTTTGGCGTAGGCCAACCTTTCACTGCCTCGATCTTTGTTGGATCAACTTCTACTCCATCTTTGGACACAAATGACCTATATCGCCACTTTCTCCAACCAAAACTCACACTTAGAGAACTTTGCGTAAAGCTTGTTTTCCCTTAGTGTTTGCAGAATTGCCCTTAAATGTTCTACATGTTCTTCTTTACTCTTACACCAGTATAATATCTATGAACACTACCACAAACTTGTCCATAAATGGATGAAACACCCTATTCATCAAGTCCATAAAGACTGCTGGAGCATTCGTCAATCCAAATGGCATTACTGTGAACTCATAATGTCCATACCTTGTTCTAAATGCAGTCTTGGGAATATCTTCATCTGTAATCCTAAGTTGATGGTAACTAGACCTTAAATCAATCTTAGAAAACGCAGTTGCGCCTCTCGACTGGTTAAATAGGTCATCAATCCTTGGTAATGGGTGCTTGTTCTTTATGGTGACCTTATTTAACTCCCTATAGTTAATACACAACCTCATACTTCCATCTTTCTTCTTCACAAATAACATTGGCGCTCCCCAAGGTGATACACTTGGTCTTATGTATACCTTTTCTAATAAATCCTGCAATTACTCCTTTAACTCACTTATCTCTACAGGTGCCATTCGATATGGTGCCTTGGAAATTGGTGTTGTTCCTGTAACTAGCTCTATTGTGAAATCAATTGCTCTTTTGGGTGGCATTTCAGGAATCTCTTTTAGAAACATCTAGTAACTCATTTACAACTTCTATATCTTCAGGCTTAGTTGTCTCTTCATGTTCCATATTCCACACACTACAAAAATACACTGAATGCCCCTTCTTGATATACTTTGCCAACTTTAACACAGATATGATCCTTGGACACTTGGTTTCACCATGCATCCAACATGTCACCAACTCATTATTAGCTATAGTCATTTTTACTTTCTGTGATCGACAACTAATCTCTCCGCTGAACTTGCTCAACCAATCCATTCCCAAAATGACATCAAAATCACTCAACCCAAACTCGATGAGATCTGATAGAAACACTTTTCCTTCGATTTCTAAAGGTACATCTTTGAAGGTCTTGTTACACTTTACTACCCCACCCGTAGGAATAACTATAGGCAAATTTACTTCATCTTCAATTTTCAAACAGTTTGATAATTTTAAAACAATGGCCTTTGAAATGAAAGAAAAAGTTGCACCAGAATCAAACTAGACATTAACAGGAATAGAGTTTATAGAAAAGGTACCGGTGATGACACCTTTCGTGGAATCAGCTTCATGCATACTCATCACATTCAGTTTCCCTAGAGCTCCACTCTTCACCTAATTTCCTCCATTATTATTGTCGTTGCCTTTCGCTCCATTCTGCTGTGCCCCCTTTTTCCTGAATAGTTGTTGCTTCCCTGAAAGTTTCTCTGAACCCCTCCTTGATTATTGCCCTGTTTGTTTTGATTGGGATCCTTGGACAAACATTCATACTCCATGTGTCCTAACTTGTTGCAAGCATGACAGGTAACCAAATTTCCATCACAATCTTTACCAGGGTGATCGTTCTTACACCTCTTGCAGTAGAAATGTCTTGCTCCCCTGTTATTTCCCTGGGTAAAGTTCTTAGCTCCACCATTAAAGTTTTTTCCTCCGTGACGATTATTTCCTTGGAATTTATTGTTGTTGTGGAAGTTGTTGTTATTATGGTGGTACTTTTGTTTCTTGAAGTTGTTCTGGTTACCTTGCGGGTTTCCAGAGTTCTATCCCGCCTCTTTTCTCTTTTCCTTTCCTTCCACTTCGGCTATCTCTTTCATCTTCTTTAATTCTAAGGGATATAGGTGTGCAGCTCTCCCATACACTTCATCCAAAGTTTTAAATACTTGCCCACATAGCTTTAACTACAAATCAATAGTCAGTCCACTCTCAAACTTCCTAGCCTTAGACTTTTCTGTAGATACATACTTTTTAGCAAATCGTGACAGCTCAATAAACTTGGTGTAGTATTCAGTGACCAACATATTCCCCATTGCAAGGTTAGAAAATTCCTCAGCTTTTTGTTTCGGTAAGAAGCTAGGGTAAAACTTGTCCCTAATCTTCTTCTGAAACATAGTCCAGTTGAATCCAGGTAGTGCCTTAATGGTAGCTTCATTTTGCTGCCACCAAAAGTCAGCTTCACCCCTAACATAATAGGTAGCACAACCTACTTTTGAAGTTTCCAGACACCCTACTTCCCTAAACAGTTTCTCAAACTCCCTCAACCAGTTTTCCTGCACAGTTGGATCCGGCTCTCCTTGATAGGTTGGTGGCTTTCTCTGCACCACCTTCTTAAATAGCTCTCCTTGAGCATCTACAGTATTGGTTGAGTTCCTTGCTAATTGTTGGGCAACAGCTGCCAACTACCTCACAACTTCACTCAGCTCTCCTCCACCGTTGTTGTTACCACTCCCTCCTGCCATCTTTCTTCGCCTGAATTCAAACAAAGGGGTCTTTATTAAATACGGTATTAGCTAGCTCTCAAATTAGACACCCATCTAACTAGTTAATACCCTTTAAGCATACACATTAAATTTTAAGCTAACAAATTGGGATTACAAAAGTTAAAATTCCCAAAATTTGCAGCTTTGTCAACCAAATATTGATTGCTAACCAACCACACATTTAATAAAAGCATCACATTAATAAAAAAAATAATTCCCATGGATTCCCAGAGTTTAGAAATGCATTGCTGGAATATTTGTGAGTAAGAAATGGCTTCTTGGAGTAGTGATACGAAATGAATGATTTAGGAACGAAATGAATGATTTGTCAATAAAATTAATTAATTGACAAGGAAATAAACAAAAAATTTTGCTGAGTAAGAAGATGAATGGAATACTGAAATAAAATGAGTTTAAATAACTTATGCAACTACATAAGTTTACTAACGTACTGTGGACATGCCACTTGTTGCCTTACTGAAACTGGAATAATTAAAATGCGTAAACGAATCTAAAAATCCTAAAAGAAATGAAATCACAAAAATCTAGTCCTTTCGAACATTATCCTTCTTGTAGGTAGATTGTTTGTAGCTTCCAGGATCGAATTCAGGGTCATCTTCTTCCTCCATTGGTTCAGGTGACTCTAGTTCTTGCTCTACTTGGACAAACTCTTCATCTTCCTTGTCGTCAGATAAAATATCAATTATAATTGGAGTTAGAGGTGGATTTGGATTTGAAATCTCCATACTGGAACTATCCACAGTATGGTTACTCTCATCCATCATCTCTCCTTCTTCCTGCCCTCCATCTGACCCTGCTTGATTACCCAGAGTGGGAGAAGAACTTCCTGACTGATGACTAGTGGAAGGGGAATTATTCCCTGCCGGATTATTATAGTAGTAGTTGGGATATGGAATGTGTAAGTGCTGACAATGATCTTTCTCAACTCTAACGAGGTACAAATTAGGTACCTATAATCAGGGTACCACTTGTTTCGGGGTTTTTTGAGGTGTCCTACGGGAGAGTTACAGCACCGGGAATGTACGCCTGACTTTTGTACCTGCAAAACCACGAAACTCCGGTTGGGTGGAGTTCCGCCTCCGAAGGTCAAGTTAGTATGATTCCGGATGAAATTACGCACGGAAAGTAAACTGGTTCTCTCGGATTCCGGGAGATTCCGCAATTAATATTGCTCGGGTTTGGTGTGTGTATTTATGGATATCCATAAATGAGGTAGATACCTCTATTTATAGCAGATGGATCTGCTCCCCCATTGGGGGTACAATGCCACGTGGCATCCATTGGTTGGATGCCCATGGTGCAATAGGGTGGTGACACGTGTCAGGCCCCTATAGGGCCACGTGTCTAGGGTAATTTTTACCCTAAACATTTGCCCCTCACGGGTGCTGACGTGGCTATGCCACGTGGCACCTGTGACACGTGCCAACCGGGAAGGAAGGCGACGGTTCGCCTCCTTCCCCCTCTTTTTTCAAATTTTGAACTAAGGGGAAAGAGGAGGTGACGGTTCACCTTCTGAGATTTCCTATAAATAAGAATCCCCCTCCTTTCATTTCTCACTTTGTCATTATTGAGAGAAATTTCTTGAGAGAAAAAGCGAGAGCTCCTGACCTCGCCTGCTTGCTCGTGCAAACAGCCTTTATCTTCTTCCGGATACCGCTTGAGTTACGCAGTCCGTCTCACTAAGGTATCCTTCTGACTTAATCGGTCTTTTTTGATTGGATGTTTGATTATGCTGCAACCGACTTTTTCCGTCTGGAGCTTTTTTAGGCAATTTTTTATAAATTGCGTCTATTGAAAATCTCAGCCGGGGTAGACCGTCTGAGGTATCTGCAGGCACTCTTGTTGAAGAGTTACATTCAATAGACCCTCAGCCGGTTTACACCGTCTGGGGGCATCAAACAAGCAATCTCATTGGTGAGTTGCATTCAATTGACCCTCAGCCGGTGTAAACCGTCTAAGGTATCTTCAAGCAATCTCATTGGTGAGTTGCATTCAATTGACCCTCAGCCGGTGTAAACCGTCTGAGGATCTTTGAGCAATCTCATTGGTGAGTTGCATTTAATTAACCCTCAGCCGGTGTAAACCGTCTGAGGATTTTTGACCAAACTTTCTTTTGGTCTGCCTTGCTGTTTTCCCAGCCGGTTTCACACCGTCTGGGGGGTGAGCAAGCAATTTCTTCCTAAACCGCTTTGCTAGAACCCCAGACCGGTCCTCTACCGCCTGGGGTGCCTTCAAACAGCCTTTTCATCTTAACGAATACACAGCCAGCCTTCAGGCCGCCTGTGTTGGTTTCGTTCAATTTCTTTGAGATGTCTTCTTGTGAGCCTCAGCCGGTATATGCCGACTGGGGGGTCTTTGGACAATCTGATAAAAATCCCAGATTATTTGCTTCTGCAAATCTAACCCAACCGGCTTGTCCCGCCTGTGGTATCTTTGGGCAACATTGGTGATCAATTTTCCTTCTTTTGCCAATTTGCAATTTGCTCAAAGTGATACCGTTTGGGGTATCTTTGGTCAACAACCGTCTCCAAACGTTTATTCAATCTCAAGGTAACATCTTGGTTCCTTGTCTTTTTGGAGCTTATTTTTGAATCTTTTGGCTGTAAATACCTTAAAATAATGACCTCACCCATCATACACACGGCACACCACAATTTAGAGGTCAGTCGGTCTCCTGGTACGGCTGAGTCTAGGATTGGGGGTGCCGCCTCTGGGTACGGGGAGTTTCTTTGTGCAGGACGCAATGGCTCGCATAAAAACGATTGCCTTTGACCCAGAGTACAGAGAGGCAGACTCTGGCGAGCTGCCGCCTAACCCCAATCAGACAGAGGGGACAAGGGATTCTCCGCATGGCACCCCAAGCACTCCCAGTGATGGGATTTTAGGAATGGGTATGGGAGGCGATGAAGATGCCGCCTCGCCTTCTAGAGTCGAGCTGGAACACCAAGAAGAGGGTGCCAGCGACGACGAGGCCGCCTCCTCATCTGGTAGAGAGCAGAGTGGCAGCAGCAGCAGCCTCTTGACGCCGGATGCTGATAGTGAGGCGGAGGAGAGGCCTAATTGGAATAATAAAGGCGACCCTTTCCTCATCGCCGTTTCTGCCAAGGATAGGGCTAGCATGACCAATAACTTGGAGGACTTCATAAAAATTCGCCCTCTTGGGAAGAAATGGAAAATAATTGTGCCGCCTGAGATGGGCACTATTGTTTGGGAAGACGAGCAGCCCAATGCAAACGGGTATTTTGGCTGCTATGAAGCGGCATTCCTGGCTGGCCTCCGCTTCCCCCTTCATAATACAATAAAGGCCATCCTTCGAGGGTATGGCCTTGGTATCTGGTAGTTAACCCCCAACTCATGGGTTAACATTTTGGGTTACATTGCCACCTGCGAGATGTAGGAAATCAACCCCGGCTGGGAGGCCTTCGCTCACATGCATTACTTGAGCAGAAGTCCAGGCGGTTGGAGGGCCTGGTACACATTGACCATCTATCCCCAGTGCCTGATGACTTTAGACAAACCGTCTAAGTGGTCCGACTGGAAGAACAGGTTCTACTTGGTCTCCGCCCTTACTCAGGAGGAGAACCGAGAGTATAGGATATACAACCGGAAGCCGACCCTTCTGGGTCACAAGTGCAAGAAGCCTCGTATCCCGGATGAGGACTATGAGCGAATAATAGAGTCTAAGTTCTTTGAACAGACCACCACAACCCTCTCCAATGGGGACTTAATAAATGTACCCAGAAATTGGGTACCTAGGCACGAATTTCTTTGAGACGAGGCGTTTCTGTCCGTCTGTAAGCTTATCACTCAGTTTGATAAACGTAAGTCACATTAGAGATTGCCCCTATTTTATTTTGTAATAACTCGTTCCCTGTTTGGTCTGTGTTTCTGACCGGATGGGTTCTTTTGTGCAGTGCGTGGATTAGCAATGCTGCCTGCTGACAAGACACCCGCCAAGTCAGCCGCTGAAATCCGCAAAGCTAATGCGGAGAAAAAACTTGCTGCCTAGGCGGCGAAGAAGGTATCTTGCTTTTCCTTTTTTCTTTTTACATAAATTTCCGTTTGGCTTCTATGCCGCCTGATTCCTATGCGCATTTTTAGGATGGGAGCAAGGTGCCCATTCCATTTCCAAAATAATAAGGCCTCGGCCTGGAGAGGAGCCGCCTATCCACAACAAGGCGAGAAAGAATTCCTCCTTGACAGTACCCAGCCGTCTGACGATTGGGGGTAAATCTGTCAAAAACCTCGGCTTGGGGTTTGATCTATCAAAGAGGCAACCGGATGTTCCTGAAAAGGAGACGGCGCCGCCTAAGGCATCCGGCGCTTCAGTATCGGCTGAGGGCAGCCACGACCCTCAGCCTACCTCCCAAGGTACTATTGACCCCTTCAACCCTTCTTTGCTTGGCAAGCCTATGCGGGTCAAGTCGCACTCCCAGCTCCAGCCAGAAGACTCTTCTGGCAGCCGGCAGTCGATAGGAGGGAAGTATGTTTCCTTCTCACCATCTTTTTCTGGTGCAGATCACTCCCCTCGCTGGCCGGATGTACAAAGGTACGCTCGGGCCATGCTGAAGGCCGTCCCCAAAGAAGAGAAGGAGGCGATCCCAGGGATCCACACCTTCAATGCCGACCAGGTTCTGGCCGGCCTGTCTGAGGTACATAATCTTTCAATTTTTTTCAAGTTATTATGCCGCCTGGCCCCTTCTGACACCGTTTGGGTTTTTGCAGTCAATGCTGCGCGTGGAAGGGCTCAAGAAAGCCTATGCCCGCAAGTGTGAGGAGGTAAGACGGGCTAAACGGGATGCGTCTGACGCCAATAACGTTGCCCAGTATTCCATGATTACGCATGAATTGAAAACTAAAAGCATAATCATGCAACAGGCGGATTCCATCAAGGCGCTCCAGAAGGCGCTCAATGAAGCCGACACCAAGCTCCACAATCTTAAGGCGGAAAAGGAGAATGCGGAGGCGGAGCTGAAGAAAGTGAACGACTCTTCCTAACTTCTGGAGGTGGCCAAGAAGGAGAATACAAATCTCCTTGCTGACAACGTCCGCTTGAAGGAGGCGGCAGCCTAGGCCAGCGACAATTTCAAGGCTACGCTGGAGGCTGAACAGAGTCGGCTCATCGAAGAAAATGAGCAAGACTGCATCGCTCGAATGCAGAAGGCTTGGTCCCTGGTTCATCCGGACACGGAGTACACCGTCTAGGAACTTGCCTACAAATACGCAGATCTTGCCATTGATGCGCAGGAAACAAACCAGCCGGCTCCGGAGCCTTATGAGGAGTGGGTCCAAAAGCAGATTGAGGCCATGCAGGCGGAGATCGACTCAGAAATGGGAGAGAATCAAGAGGAGATTGTCCCTCCTGCCCCAGGAGCCGCCTCGCAGAGCCAGGATCAGCCTCCGCCTCATCCATAAGCTCTTAGTCTTCTAATTTTCCAGCCTGCGTGCCGTATGCTTCTATTGTATCTTTTACCGGACAGGGGTCCGGCTAACAATTGAACAAGTTTAATGTTAATATAATTTTATGCCGACTGAGTCGGTCATCTTTGCAACACTTGCTCTATTTTTCCCTTTGTTTGCTTTTCATTGTTTGCTTGCTCCTTTTTTTTTCTTTTTTTTTTTTTTTTTGGAAAACTGACATTGCCGAATGCTTTGACTATGCCTGCCCCTGGGTGGGTGATTGTTTAGTGCAAACACTAAGCAAATAGCCGCCCATACATGTCCAGATCAATAATTAACCGGTCTGGGTCAGGCGGGTTTAGGTCAGACGCATGTTAATGCGCTGATTGCCGCTTGAGTCACGCTTAGAGAATGAAATCGGGGTCTATGTGATCGCTTGTGCGAGAAGTCTGAGCCGGCCTATGTTGGTTGACAATAGACTTCTCACCGGCTGGGTTACCTGGGGGTAACAGCCATATGGAATCTTTCCCAAATTGGTGGGAAGTAAATTGGATAGAATTTTTGCCGCCTTAGTTGCCTTGGAGCAAAGAAGACTGCGGCTTGAATTGTAATTTCCCCGGCTGGGGTACCATGGGGTAACAGTCGGTGAAGATCTGTTAAAAGTTGGTTAATGGGCGCATAAGCCGACTGGGTTGCTTTTTGGCAATAGCCGGCTGCCCAACAAGATTTAATTTTGCCGCCTGTATTGCCTTGGGGCAATAACCGGCTCTATCTTGTTTGCAATAGGTCATTCGAACGGTCATGGGATAACCTAACCGGTTAAGACCGTCCGACGTTTTGACGCTTAGAACAATGTACCACCCGGAAGGGAGATGCTCTCTTCGACAAATTCACCCGAAAGGGCGTTGCCGGATGTCTGTTCGGAGGTGAAGCAGACGGTTAAATATGTCGGCTCTATGCCTTTTAACCGGCTAAGTTAGGTACTTAGCGTTTTTTGGTTTATGTTTGGGGCAAACGGATGCCCGATCTTAGAAAATACCCGGATGTGTTGTTCACATTGGGACTTTGGTACACAAAGAAATTGAAATAAGGTATTTCTCATTAATTTACTCTATTTACAAAAAAAAAATAATTACATCTTCCTAGAAGTAGTACTTTTTCAAGTTATCTACATTCCAGGTCCTAGGTAGCTTCCTACCGTCTGGGGTTTCCAGGCGGTAGGTGTCGCCTCTGACTTCGTCATATATCCGATAGGGGCCTTCCCAATTGGGGGTCAGCTTCCCTTGCTCATTTGCCCTACCAGTAGCTTCCATTTTTCGTAGTACAAAGTCCCCAACTTTGAGAGGATGCTTGCATAATCTTTTGTTGTAAGCCCTCGTCATTCTCAGACGGTATGTTTCATGACGCAAGGCGGCATTGCCCCTGCGCTCTGGGAGTGAATCCAATGCTAGGCGCATGGCCTCCCAATTAGCCTCCTCGTCATAGAGCATGTCTCGGAGTGTTGGCTCATAGAGTTCAATTGGCAGAACCGCTTCAGTGCCGTACGTCATTAGAAACGGGGTTTCACCGGTTGCCCCCTTTTCGGTTGTTCTGATGGCCAAAAGGACGTGAGGTAACTCATCCGCCCACAGACCACCGGCTCTTTCGATATTCTTTTTTATGTCGTCTGAGATGAGTTTGTTGAAGGCTTCAACCTGACCGTTTGCTTGGGGCCGGCCAACAGATGCAAAACAATGCGAGATCCCCTGATCTCCCAACCAATCCTTGAGGGCAGGCGTTTCAAACTGAGGACCGTTGTCAAAAACCATAGACATAGGCACCCCAAACCGGGTGATGATGTCTCTCCAAATAAAGGAGATGACGTCCTTTGTCTTGATGCCTTTGACCGCCTCGGCCTCAACCCACTTAGTGAAGTAATCTACAGCCACCAGAAATATATCTTCTGCCGCCTGAGGCAGGCATATAAGGACCCAAGATGTCCATCCCCCATTTTGCAAAGGGAACCGGGATGTAGATAGCCGTCAGATCGGTTGCCGGACGGTGTATGAGCCGGCCAAACTTCTGACACTTGTCATACTTTTTCACTAAGTCCATGGCATCCGCCTCAAGGGTCGGCCAAAAATAGCCTTGTCGTCTGGCTCTCTTTGCTAGAGTCCTGCCGCCTATGTGTGAAGCACTAAAGCCCGCATGCAGATCCTCTAACACCTCTCTTCCTCTTTCTGGGGTTACGCACTTCAGCAACGGTTGGAGGTACCCCTTTCTAAAGAGTTCCCCCTTGAACATTTCAAAGCTTATAGCTCGCTTTTTAAGCGTTGCCGCTTCTGAGGAGGCATCCGGCAGGGTGCCGTCTACCAAATAATCCCGGATGGGGTCCATCCAGGTGGAGCTTCGGTCTAAGATTCCAATGGGATCATGCTCAATACTTCTTTTTTCCATGACCTCCCAAAAGACTGACCTAGGCGTATCGCAAGTGGCGGATGAGGCCAGCTTGGACAAAGCATCCGCCTGGTTGTTCTCAGACCGGGGCACTTGACACAAATGGAACTCATCAAATGCCCCCGCCTCCTCTTTGACCGCCTGCAGGTATTTGATCATTGCCGGATGGGTGGCCTCGTAGTCACCATTGAATTGGCTGACGATCAATTGAGAGTCTGAGCAGGCGTCAACTTTTCTTGCCCCTGCCGCCTTACACATGCGCATACCGGCTAGCAGGACCTCATACTCAGCTTCATTGTTTGAAGCCTGGAACTTGAATCGTAGTACATATTCGTATGTATCCCCTTCCGGAGATTTGCAAATTACGCCTGCACCACAACCGTTTACCGTAGAACTTCCGTTTACAAATAACTTCCAAACCTGTCCGGCTGAGCCGGCCTAGTCATTTCGACAATGAATTCAGCAAACGCCTGACCTTTCACTGCCCGCCTAGGCTCAAAAGTTATTTCCAGGCTCTGAATTTCAACAGCCCACTTGATCATTCGGCCGGATGACTCTATGGTAGTCATTGGTCGTTTGAGTGGATGATCAGTATAGACAATCACCGGATGAGCCAAGAAGTATGGCTTCAGCCGCTTAACTGCTTTGTAGAGAGCCAGCCCAAATTTTTCAATCATTGGGTACCGGAGTTCAGCGTTTCTGAGAATATGACTGATGAAATACACTGGAAGCTGTTTGCCGTCTCTCTCCGCAAGGAGAACGCCACTGAGGGAGTGATCTGAGACGGCTAGGTACATGTAGAGAACCTCCTTGGGTAGGGGGCTCACTAGTCTGGGCAACGAGTGCAGGTGTTGTTTTAACCTTTAAAACGCCACCTCAGCCTCTTCTCCCCATTCAAATCTGGACCTCTTCCTGATTGCTTGGAAGAAGTAAAGGCACTTGTCACCTGACCGGCTAAGGAATCTTCCTAAAGCCGCCAGGCAACCGGTTAGCTTCTGGGCCTCCTTGACAGTTCGGGGTGATTGCATGTCAATCACCGCCTGGACCTTCTCCGGATTGGCCTCTATGCCTCTTTGATCAATCAAGAATCCGAGAAACTTCCCAGACTCAACACCAAAGATTCACTTCTTGGGGTTAAGCGTGACCTTGTGCCGCCTGAGTGTGGTGAAGGTTTCTCGGAGGTCAGCTAGGTGATCCGCCTGGAGCTTGGATTTGACTATCATGTCGTCTATATAGGCCTCTACATTCCTTCCGATTTGATTGGTAAAAACCGTGTTAATCATTCGTTGGAAAGTAGCAGGCGCATTCTTCAACCCAAACGGCATCACCGTATAGAAGTACAACCCCTGATCAGTGACGAAGGCCAACTTTTCCTGATCCTTCTTCCATAGGGGGATTTGATGGAAGCCTGAGTAGGCGTCTATGAAGCTCATCAGGGCATGGTCGGCTGTAGAATCAACCAGACTGTCAATCTTAGGAAGCGGGTAGCTATCCTTTGGACATGCTCTGTTCAGGTCTGTGTAGTCTACACACATCCGCCAGGTACCATTCAGTTTTTTGACAAGGACAACATTGGCTACCCAATCCGGGTAGTAGCATTGCCGAATGAACCCAGCGTCGAGGAGCTTTTTGACCTCGGCGGCTGCCGCCTGTGACCTCTCCTCGCCATGATCCCTCTTCTTTTGCCTAACTGGCTTTATTTTGGGATCAACGGCTAGCTTGTGGACGGCTAGATCCGGGCTGACGCTTGGCATCTCCTCCACTTCAAAGGCGAAGAGGTCTTTGAACTCTCTCAGGAGTTGGAGCAAGTCTGCCCCCAACTTTTCAAAAGCGACCGTCCCAACTTTAATGGTTCTGTCAGGACGGTTGTCGTCCAGGACGACATCAATGCTTTCACCAGCTGGCTGGGGCCGGGAGTCGTCCGGCCTTTCCCCGGCTAGTGATTGCTATTTCATTTTTCTGGCGGGGGCCAATTGGTCCGCCTTTCTCTTTGTACCGCCTGACTTAGGGACAGGCCCGACTTCTTTGTCATCGAGGTCAGTAGGTTCCTCACTGGGGCCGGCTGCATGGGCAGTCGGCCTAACGTCTGAGAGATAGCACTCTCTAGCCGCCTTTTGATCCCCGTTTAGGGAGCCTACTGACCCATCATCCCTCTCGAATTTTATCAGCATGAGAGAGGGGATGATTACCGCCTTGGACTCATTAAGGGTTGGACGTTTAATATGAGGTTGTAGGCAGTCAGCTCTTCGACTACAAGAAACTTGACGACCATGTGTCGTCCTTCCCCCTTGCCTACCAGCCGGATGGGTAAGTCGATCCTACCTACCGGATGCACTACCTCACCTCCAAAGCCGACTAGGGGGTGGGGAGCTTTGTGCATACTGTTGGGTTTGTACTTTAGCTTCGCCAGGTAGCGGTAGCTTATCAGGTCAGACGAGCTCCCGGTATCAATTAAGATCCGGCCAACTCGTTGATTGGAAACTTTACATTCGATGACGATGGGGTCATCGGGGGGCCGCCTGACCGTACCCCTGTCTTTCTCAGAGATGAAGACCTCTGGGAAGACGTCTTTTGACGCCTGGCCCTCGTCCTCTAAGGTGGACAACTTTCTGATGTTGTCCTTGGCACCCCGAATGGTGGGACCACCACTAGCGAAGCCGCCTGCAATGGTGTAGATATGCTCTTCATCTGTGTCAGAGCTCACCACCGGCTTCTTAGACGATTGTCCACCATTTTTGGGGTTACCCTTGGACTTTGTCAGATAGGTTTTCAAAGCCCCTTCATCAGCCAATCGGTCCAATAGCCGCCTGAGGCTGTAGCAACCATTGGTGTCATGGCCAATGTCCTCATGGAATTGGTAATACTTGCTCTTATCCCGATTTTTGACAACGCTCTTCAGAGGAGCCGGCTTCTCAATGGTCAACCGGTTTTTTATCTCCATGAGGATGGAGGAGCAGTCCTTGTTGAACTCGTACTTGGGGACGTACGGTTCCAACTTCTTTTGCTTCTTCTGGGATGACTGACCTGGGCGGTCAGCTGTCCAGACTTCTTTTCTTTTCTTCTTTTCTGGCCGGCTGTTGGAACCGGCTCTCTTTTACGTCAGACCGCCTAGGTTCTGACGAGTGCTTGACGGCACAGAGCTCTGTCGCCTGTATATAGGCTTCAGCCTCCATTAGTGCCTCCTGGAGGGTAGCAACCCTCTTGCAAACTAGGTCGAACTTGAATGTCGACCCATCTTTCAGACCCTTGAAGAAGTCTGTGTACGCAACTTCGTCAGACAGTCCTTGTATCTGAATTCTCATCAGATTGAACCGCCTAACATAGGACCGAAGTCCCTCCTTGTCACCCTGCCGGATAGCCCCTAGGTCGAGACTGGTTTTCTTGGCCGGGATATTCATGGAGAAGTTGGACGCGAACAAATATGCAAGCGTCTTAAAGTTATTGATGCACCCAGCCGGCAGGTTGCCGAACCACCGTTGGGCTATGCCCTTCAGTGTTGCCGGGAAGTATCGACACCAGGCAGCGTCATCCAACCCCTGTAGGTACATGAGGTTGGTATAGGCCATCAGGTGGTCTTCCGGGTTGGTGGTACCGTCGTAGGTACCTACCAACACGTTCTTAACCTTGGCCGGCTGTGCCGCCTCAGTTATTTCCCGGGAGAAAGCCGAAGGCTTTTCCCCTAGGTTTAGCAGCCGGAACTGCTAGTCCATGGGCTGGACGGTGTTTGCCGCCATTCCCCAAAGGAAGAAAGCTGCATGTAGGGTGATCCAGCTCCATATGGTTGCTGAGGCACATATGGAGCCTGGTGGATCACATGAGGAGCAGTACAAACGGACGTGTCGTGCGTCTGGCTCCTCGGGTGAGTTTCCGAATGCTTGATCGAAGAATTGCGGAAACTGTCTGGGTATGTCGACGTAGAAGCCGACTGAGACATACTCTGACCTCTCTTCTCCTGGATAAACAACCGGGCATCTGAGCTCGTCTCTGGTGACGGGGGCTGACCCCTCCGCCGCCTAGGGTTGTCCAGAATGCTTGTCGCCTGGGTTGTTGGGGCAAGCCTTGTCTTGGCCCCGTTCCTTCCTTTCTTTGGAACGAGTGCGCCTAGAACGGAAAGACCCGTCTGGGGCCATATAGGTTTCGACATTGTAGTCGTCCCCACTTCCGCCCTCATGGTCTGTATGGACCTCAGGGTCAGCCGTGGGCCGGCTGCTCTCTACGATTGGTACATTTTCAGATGCCATCCCAGTGGTACTCTCCCCACAGACGGCGCCAAATGTTTCGGGGTTTTTTGAGGTGTCCTACGGGAGAGTTACAGTACCGGGAATGTACGCCTGACTTCTGTACCTGCAAAACCACGAAACTCCGGTTGGGTGGAGTTCCGCCTCCGAAGGTCAAGTTAGTATGATTCCGGATGAAATTACGCACGGAAAGTAAACTGGTTCTCTCGGATTCCGGGAGATTCCGCAATTAATATTGCTCGGGTTTGGTGTGTGTATTTATGGATATCCATAAATGAGGTAGATTCCTCTATTTATAGCAGATGGATCTGCTCCCCCATTGGGGGTACAATTCCACGTGGCATCCATTGGTTGGATGCCCATGGTGCAATAGGGTGGTGACACGTGTCAAGCCACTATAGGGCCACGTGTCTAGGGTAATTTTACCCTAAACACCACTGTCTATAGAAATTTTTATATTTAGAGTAGTTTGGGATGTCCCTGGTAAATAGAAATCAGAGAACTTTGATTTAACAACAAGTTATGGGGGTTCATCTGGAAGACAGTGAATAATCATCGCAGAAACACGATCAGGAAGATCATAATGCTTGTCTCCTAAGACATCGCTCATGTGGGAACAATAAAACTGGATTTTCTTGACATAGTCAAACGGATTTTCATTGTTTTCTTAACTAGAGTACCAATTTGGGAAAGTTTGCCTAGGAAGAATCGACATCCTGTAAAGGAAAAGGCTTAGAAAAGAATTCTCTTCCCAAAGAAAATAAAAATAATACAGTTCTTGCATGAATTAGGTTCAATGTTCAATCAAACATTTTCACTATTTCTAATCATATAATCACATGCTTTCAATTAATCATTCTACATGATCAAACATCACAACCTAAAATATTAATGCATACAAGAACATGATTATTTCTAACATATGCCCAAATTCTTTTCTACCTAAACTCACCAACATGCCTTTAAAATCTTTTAACACATAATACTTACCTCAATCCTTGCTTTCCTGCAAAATGAACAAACTAAAAATATTTTTGACTCCTCTTTTAAAATTAATTTTCGAAAATAAGCCCCGAAAAATGCCCAAATTTTCGGCCAAATTAAAAAAAATCCGGACACCTAAAATAAAAAAAATTCGGATGTCCCAACTAAAAAAAAAATTCGGATTTTTCAAAATAAAAAAAAATTTCAGACCTTTTATTTAAAAAAAAATGAATAAATTTTCCAGTTTCTAAAAATTAAAATAAGTGAAAATAACCTCTTTTTAAAATAACTTAATTAAATAAGCACTTGGCCAAGTTTTAAACAAAACACTTTAAAACACGTTTTTGCTTTAGTGGTAATAAAAATCTCAACCTAAGCTCCAAGATAAAACACTTTGTAACACCCTAGAAATTTCTTTCCATTAAATTACCTATTTTGCCTTTTAAAATACGTAATAGGAAAATCTAAGACATTACCGCCACCGTGAAAACGACTAAGGCAAATATCAAAGACACACACACAGCGGAAGGCTTTCTTTAAAACCAATCAAAACAAGTCAACTTAAAAAGTCAAACCAAAATAAAGTAAAGTCAAACAAAGTCAACCTACAACTTCGAACCATCATAGGCCCTTAAAACCAAACAATACTGAAAACCTTTACGTTAGTCTCATGAGCATTATAAAATAAATAATATTTAAAGCAAATAAAACACATCATGTTCCTATGAGAACTAAGCATGATTCACTCTTCACTCATGCCCTTCATGAATATGCTTCATCACCTGAAAAACTTCTCTCTACTTGTCCCCACTACTCGCCATTAGAAATGGATCGTCGTAGGGCCAAGGTAAAGACAAGGCCAAACAAACATACAACACACAATCAGCAATGCTGAGTACATAAGCGTAATAAAAACACACTAACATGCTTTCATCCTATCATCACACAACTTACCTTATTGCACCTGTTTACAAGCATACAAGACACTCAACACTTAACTAAACAAATACAATTGTCCATTTAATTTTGATTACGCATCGAACGGGTTTCCAACCAAATCCCTGCCCCAAATAAATTGAGGTAAACTACACCGGGAGCTAACAGGGTAGGCAAATGTCACATAAAGTGACTGGACGTCCTGCGCATAAAATAAATAAAAAGGAAAATACAGCGTCCTGTACTCCCAGTAGAAGTCATGGTTAAACATAAAACCCCATAACTCCCTTCATATGTCCATACTCGATGTATATACGTTCCAAGAGTTTTGGTGCGTAATCTCTTTCACTTTACGTTGTTTACATGTTATTATACTTGGTGATGACTCTCAAATCATAACACAATCAAACGTTATACTTCATTCAAGCAATCAAATATACCAATTTAATTCTTGAATAATTAATGACCACATAAATTTAATTGTTGAACCCTTTTTATTCTACCTCGGTGTCAAAGACACCTTAAATGCATAATGCGTCGCAAATCCTATCCCTCGGTGTTAGAAACACCTTAAGTGCACATAAGCACCGCAATATAATTTATTCCTGTGTACTAAGACACTTAAATAGCTCAATTCCCATGCTTATAGCATCAATAAAAATTATATGAACCATAATAAAATTTCCTTTTTATTAAACCTTTAGTTTAATTAAACATGCTCTCAATCATGCCAATAATAAAAGTGTGGTTCATAATCAACATGTCAACATAATTAATTCTAATCAACAATTCACCTCAAATAATTTATACTTCACAAATCAACCACCAAAATCAATCCAATAAACAATTCTAATCAATATCTATCATGATACTACCTTGGAATTAATTAATCAAAGCTTAGCATGCTTCTATACACTTAAATAATTACTAAGTACGCAAACGTACCTTGAATATGATCTCAAAATCGTCACGAGTAAATAAAATCACTCACTTGGAAGTCTCCTACAAATCAAAATTACAAAGAGGCATTAATACCTATTCCACACAAATTTCCAACAATATATACACTCTTTAAATCACTCATAAACCCTCTAAAACAAGCTGAAATTTAATTTAAAACCCTAACTTTTATTCCCAACTGATGGATAATTAAATATCCTTTCAAGAAACATAATTATAGCTTATATATAAAAATTCCAACTTTATTAAATCATTCAAAATTGCTGTAATTGTGTTTTAAAACACTTAATTTCAATAATTTAAATCACCCATAAACAATTTCCATCAATATACATAACTTAGAAACCTAGGGTTTATAATTTGGGGCTTTTTAATTCAAAACCAAATCTGAAATTTTATATACAAAATACTTATCATCAAACATCATAAAATCATCACTAAACCCAAAAACAATTATTAGATTAAGGGTATATTTAATTAAAAATCAAAAAGAATAATTTTTTTTTGTTCGACCACCGACGCACAGCACCACCAAGGCAGGCTGCTGCCGCGCCTGCCTGGTGGCTGTTGCTGCCCACGAGTGTTGGGTGTGGTGGCCGCCGGCCGGTGGGCAGCAGTGGTGGAGGTCGGCGGTGGTGGGGTGTGTGTGGGTGGTGACGCGCCTGCCTGGTGGCTGTTGCTGCCCACGAGTGTTGGGTGTGGTGGCCGCCGGCCGGTGGGCAGCAGTGGTGGAGGTCGGCGGTGGTGGGGTGTGTGTGGGTGGTGATTGAAACAAAAATAAACTAAAGGGGAAGGGGAAAAATTAAGAGAAAAGAGAAAAATAAAAGGAGAGAGAAAGAGAGTTACTTTTGGGTATTCTCCACTTTGGGCAAAGTTTAATTTGCCCATGTGATGGGTATTTATACTCTCTTTTCTAAAACCCTCCCAGACTTAAATTCGTTTTTTTACCCTTTATGATCCCTTTCCTAGTCAAACTAGTATTTTGACTTTCTTTAAAAACTCATTGACTTTAAAATTTCTTTTTATAAAATAATATGCCCCCAATATTTCCAAATCATGAAATAAAATATTTTTCAAGATTGTAAATAATTAAAAATAAACTTTTACTTAAAAATAATTCTTTTTAAATTAATGAAACACCATAAATAATTCATTTCGAATTATTTAAATACTATAAGAAATACTTATTTAAATTAAAATAAGTATAAAAATAGGGGATATTACAATATTGTTCTTTACCAACAAGTCAAAAACCATATATGCAACTTTTTCTAGGATTTTAAGGAGATGCCCCTATTGTTGCTGGTTTCAATTTGATAACCTCGCTAACGTAACACAACAAATAAGTAAAGAAGATATCCCTAAAGAAGTTATATAAGAGTTGAATCCCCAAATTAAAGGAATGAAAGATAATCATTCATAAAAGATGCATACGTTTTCCATTAATTAAAAGATAAAGTCAGGGCTACAATTGTACTACAAGAAGGAAGAATTACCTCCGTTTTCATACAATTGAAACAAACAGACGATCTTCAATACATGCTAAGTTATCTAAACAATCGCTTGGCTACTAAGCTAAGGGAAAACTAAGAAAGTGCTAATGAAAACTTACAGAAATTGATATTCTTTTGTTGGTTGATTTGTTGATATCCTTTCTTTTGAGATCCTTTCTTTACTTATAGGCAAAAAGCCCCTTTAATCTACCCATAAACTTCTTGTAATCGCTAGTCGATTTGTTCTTCTCGGCGCCAATATCTTATTTGAATTTAACTCTAACTGCACAAATGCCGCTCCTTCATAACTTTGGGCTTGATATTGTATTCAGCGTTCACTTGAGATGATGGTCAATCCAGCACTGAATTGTCTTATACTTAAAGTCAAACACCCTACATTTGGTCAATCTCCCCTAAACTTGTCAAAGTCAACGCGAGTCAACAAAATTTTAATTTTAGATGTAACAAATGCCCCCCTAATTTGTATGATTGACGACATTTTGAAACCATACAAATTAATAATTCTAGGCAATTTTAAGAAGGACTGAGTCAATTAAATGATACGATTAATAAGACAACATTCAAGGTATTTCATTAAAATATAGAAATATATACGCACAAAAGAAAGGAACACTTCAAGAATATATCTCTTGATAGTAAGTGTTCTATACAAAATCTAAGGCCTAAGTATTCCAGAAATATATTTATTGTGTGGCCAATTAAAATTCATCGTCACTAGAGATGTCATCAATAGCTTTCTTCAACCTTGGGCTACCTAGATAGCCTTCAAACACATCGTCGCTAGGCTCGACCAACAACCAGTTGAATCGGTTGTTGAAGTCAATCTCATAGTCACAACACTGACAAGCGCATTTGTATAGGAGGGTGTGGATTCCCTTGTTTGATCCTCGAGTTGCCTTGACTCGATCATAGTCACTAACATATTGGTATGACTTTCCTTCCCCCTTCCCAATCCCTTTTTTAATTCCATTATCTCTACCCGTTAAAAATCAAATGCCTCCTAATTAGACCACTTCCAATGGTGAGCAAAAAAAATGCTTGTCCACTATCTCTCTACCCACTTTCTCTCTCAACAAATCAGTTTTGCCCATGGGCAAATTTTTTTCACAATTTCTCTCCCAATGGTGAGCAAAAAAAAATGCTTACCCACCACTCTCTCTCTCTCTCTCTTACTTTTTCAATACCCCACCATTACTTTCTCTCTCCTACACAACACTTCTTTATTTATTAATTTCATTTATATTTTAACAATATTACTCTAAATAAATAAAAATAAGTCTAAATTTGTGTAACTTTTTTTTATTTGTGTCGTTTTTATCGTTAAAATTTGTCGTTAAATTATGTACGTTAGATGAAATAAAGAATATGGAGGATTTATGGAATTTTTGAAATTATACCAAAATGCATGTCTATTTATAGAGAAAATTTTTTTATGACCGTTGATAATTTTTTTTATTTTTTTTAATAAATATTTTTTTTTAGAAATTGAATTACAAAAAATATAACCGTTGCAACAGCTATATTTTTCTTATTGGTCAAGACCCTGCACATGCCACGTGGTGCTCCCGGATTGGATCACTGACTGACGCGCGTTAGTCAGTTTCTTTATGCTGGCAGCAACTTGTGGAACCCACCTTAGCACTATTCATCTTCAAATTTGCCCAACTCTTGGGCATTTTATCAAATGCTCATGGGTATTTCTTCATTGGAGCACTCCCAATGGTGATCAAAAAAATATGCTCATGGGCATTTTGGGTGGGCAAAAAATATGCTAATGCATTACAATGGTGATCAAATGAAGAAATGCAAAAATATGCCCATGAGCATTTCTTAAAATGCCCAAGACTTGGGCAAATTTGAAGATGAACAGTGCTCTGTGTGGGCCCCACAACGTGCAGCCAGCAATAAAAAAATTTGGCTGATCCAACCTCAAAACGCGTCGTTTCGCTAAGGGGGGCAGAAGAATGCACCTCAAAACGCAGCGTTTTGAGGTTGGAATTTTGAAAAAAAAAATTAAAAAACTGACTGACGCGCGTCAGTCAGTGAACAAATCCGGGGATGCCACGTGTCATGCGCAGGTTTTTGACCAATAAGAATAATATAGCTGTTATAACGGTAATTTTTTTTGTAATTCAATTTCTGAAAAATCTAATTATTAAAAAAAAAAATTACCAACGGTCACAATTTTTTTTTCTCTATAAATAGACATGCATTTTGGTATATTTTGGTATAATTTCATAAATATCATAAATCCTCCATATTCTTATTTTTTTAAATATTTCTAGTAATGTACCGCTTTTTAAAATAAATAAAAACATTTACCAAATTTGGAGCTTTTTTTACAATTATTTCATCTAACGTACATAATTTAACGACAAATTTTAACGATAAAAACGACACAAATAAAAAAAATAAGTTACACAAAATTAAACTAGTTTTTATTTATTTGGAGTAATATTATTAACATATAAATGAAATTAATAAATAAAGAAGTGTTGTGTAGGAGAGAGAAAGTAATGGTGGGGTATTGAAAAAGTAAGAGAGAGAGAGTGGTGGACAAACATTTTTTTGCTCACCATTGGGAGAGAAATTGTGAAAAAAATTTGCCCATGGGCAAAACTGATTTGTTGAGAGAGAAAGTGGGTAGAGAGATAGTGGTCAAGCATTTTTTTTGCTCACCATTGTGAGTGGTCTTAGCCCATCATTGTAATTCATGAGCTAATTTTTTGCCCACCAAAATGCCCATGAGCATTTTTTTTGCTCACCATTGTCATTGCTTTAAGTGTTAAATACCCTAGGTGTGTTGATACCAACTAGTTTAATTTGTTAAAGTCTTATTAGTGATACCCAAGATTTTATTAGGATCAAATCTCGTCTCTATTTTTACTTATTGTGACTTTGTCTCAAAAAAAAAAAAAAACCTTATATTGTTATAACACTTGCCACAATAGATGCAATAATTAAAAAAAAAAAAAACGAAGGAGTATTAAAATTTATAAACAAAATTAATATGACCAAAAAAAAAAGTGTAAAAAGAGCTACAACTACGAGGACATTAGTGTAGAAGAGATTCGGATTCTAGGTCTTAGATACGACTATAACCCCCAAAACTTACCTTTTTTTTTAATTTTTTTTTTTTACTAATTAAGGTAATTGACATCTAAAAACAAGAAAATAAATGTACTAACAAGATAATGCTAATTGCACTTCACTAGATTGACAACATGGATGATGATAAAATAGCCAACTAATAACCAGCAATCACGCACACAAACATCCAACTTCCCACTTCTTTCCTCCCATAACCCATCCTTAAAATTAGTTAGCCGGTTTTAACACCCAAACATCAACCCCATTATCACAAGTTAACTCATCCACGTCTACTCTCACTTTCGTTATTAAACAACCCTAGATTATGACATTATAAGGCATAATATTATTACTCCGTATTATTATTAAAAATAAACCAATAATTAACAAAAATATTTAACATTTTAAGACCAATTCATCGTATAACGCGGCGAATAATTCTCTAGATTCTCTCTCCTCTCTCAAACCCCTCTTCCCTCTTTCTTCATCTCCGACCCCTTCGCTCAACTTCTTCAATTTTAGTGAGAGAAAAACACAGAATTAAGAGAATATCATATCATATATTAGATTACTTAATTTAATTTAATTAAAATTAATTAGAGTTATAAAAAAAAAAAAAATTAGTTTGTGGGTTGGGGTTATATGGGGAATGGAACATTGGTGGATGGGGTTCGTCGATGGTTTTCTCGTCGAGGAGTTGTTGTTGCTAATAATAGTTATAAATTAGATGAGTCAATTAATAATAATAATAGTAGTAATAGTAGTAGCAGTAGACAGGTGTCTGTGATTTCCGAATTCAGCGGCAAACAGATTAATAATCATTCTTCATCAAAACAACAAGGAGAAGAAGAAGAACAACAAGAGTTTAATATTGAATTTGACTTTGATCTTTCTGGGTTGAAACCTATCAAAGTTCCTAAACGTGCTCCTACTTCTCGTTTTCCTCTTCCAATGGATCCTCACAAGAAGGTTTATTCTTTTTTTTTTTTTGGTTGATTTGATTGAGGAGATTGGTATTGTTTGTGAATTGGGTTTGTGTTAGATTTGTGAATTATTTGCAAGTTTGGTTGTATTTGTGATTTTTTTGGTTTGTTTGTTTGGTTTAATGATTTGATTTTCTTCTCCCCATTTTGTGATAATGTGGTAATCTGTGTTAATTTTTTGTTTTCATGGTAATTGTGATCTGTATTGCATTGGTTGTCTGTGTTGTATTATGGTTCTTAATTTTAGTAATTTAAAGATATTTTATGCTATGATCTTTTTCATTGAAATAATCAAAGCACATCTAAATGTCGAATTGAAGTTTTCTTCTTAAGGAAAAATGTTGGCATATTATCAAGGAATTGTGGTAATCGAAGAGTTGTATGTAAGCAACAATACTCGTGCATTTGTGAAGAGGATCGTTTAGCCTTACCCCTATAACGATACTTCAACTTAAATAAGAAGTAAATAACTTCTAATTCAGGCATGGTGTTTAGTCCATTGTAATTTAAAGTTGAAAAGTTGCTGATTAGAGGCCCTTTGAATTTATAATGAAGTCAACTTTATTGGCAAAAGCCCCAGAATTCACGTTTATTGTTTTTTCTATATAGTACCTTTGCTACCTATTTTATATATGTAGTACTCTCTAACAAAGTGGTTCAACAGATTATTAATTTATGTTTAGTGTACATTTTCATTGTTTTTGGAAATAAGCAAAAAGCTTGGGGATTCTTTTTTAAATGCAATTTTAAGATGAGATGGCTTGGTTGTTACATTAGTGTAATAGATTGAGAATTCTATAAGTCAAAGATGTGATACTCAAGGAGAATGCTGCTTTTAAAAATAAACTAATGAAGAAGTAATAATGAATTAGGCAACCTAATGAACAACAGGGGCAAGGCTTAGAGGGGGAAAAAAATCAAATTGGATATGAGATCCTCCTGTTGTACTAACTGTATCCCAAACTGACACAGAAGAACACATAGATAATTCTAAGGTGCTTGACAGAAGCATTGTCCAAGAAACCTGGCGAAATTGACTCCATATAGTATCTTCTAACACAGTAGAACATATTAGCAGATCATATGGCAGAGCTTGGCCTTTTATTTTACCTATTTAAACTTATAAGTTCTACCCAAATTTGTTCTTTATCAAGTACCAATGAAAAGTTGCAATTTTACTTTCATTGATGAAGAGGACTTTGTATAGAGTATAGATACTTTTGAGTCATATTTGTTGCCCTTGTTTCATCAGATTAGTATTTTATTTCATTTTAATGACAATTTTTAAATTCTAATTATTCTACCTTCACTTGCTATAAGATGTGCATGCTTATCTGTGCTGTAAGTTAAAGTGATGATTTTCAAAGTCATTTCTGAAGTACAGGGTTGCTATTGTGGAGTGTGGACTATGCAATTGTGATGAACATATATGGTTTGGTAGGGAAATTTGCTCATGACATAGGCCACTTTTAATTCTTTCATGTATATATGATTGATTTGATCACCCCCACAACCCCCCCCCCCCCCTCTTCTCTTTTTCTCTTATCCCAATACAACAAATGTGTTGAGAGTCTTTCAGAATCAGCCTCTTAAATAATTTTCGGCTGTTTAGGCCTTAGGGGTAGGGATATGTATCTGAACCTTTCATACCTTGTCTTGTTGGACTGTAAATGTGGTGATGTTTTTTTTTTTTTTTTTCCTTTTCTTTTTTTTTACACCCTAAAATGAGTGATACTTCAAGCTTTGAGATGTTTTTATTAAATGTGGTTATTAAATAGAATAATATGATTGGTTATGTTGGGAATGGGTCTGCAGTATGGACTATGAAAAAATCTACAACATATCATTGCTGTTTTAGGTAGTGTTATGTTACCTTTGAGATGTTCTAAAAGATGAAGTATTACATTTTTGGATGGATAGAAGTTTTCATAGATCTAGCATTCAATCTGGTGCTATTTTCTCCCCTTAACTTCATGTTTCTAAAATGTGCTTTCAATGTTGTTTAGAGTGCACTGGAAAATGATTTCTTCACAGAGTATGGAGAGGCAAGCCGTTACCAAGTTCAAGAAATTATTGGGAAAGGAAGTTATGGTATTGTTGGTTCAGCTGTTGATACTCATACAGGAGAAAAAGTAGCTATTAAGAAGATCAATGATGTCTTTGAGCATGTTTCTGATGCCACCAGGATACTGAGGGAAATCAAGCTCCTACGGCTGCTTCGTCATCCAGATGTTGTAGAAATAAAGCACATTATGCTCCCCCCTTCTCGAAGAGAATTTAAAGATATCTATGTAGTTTTCGAGCTGATGGAATCTGATTTGCACCAAGTAATAAAAGCAAATGATGATTTGACTCCTGAACACTACCAATTTTTCTTGTATCAGCTTCTACGAGGATTGAAATATGTACATACAGGTTAAATTTGTAGATTTTGCTCATGAGACCAGGCCTTGGTTCTGTTGCCTTGACAACTGATGATCAGATTTTCTCTTCTTCTTATGCAGCAAATGTTTTCCATCGAGATTTGAAGCCTAAAAACATCCTTGCTAATGCGGACTGCAAGCTTAAAATATGTGACTTTGGCCTTGCTCGCGTTTCATTTAATGATGCCCCATCAGCTATCTTTTGGACGGTATCTGACTGAACAAATTTGTCCAAGTTAACCCCAGCCTAAATTTACTCCCACATCTTTTGCAATTGCTCTCTTGCTAATACTGTTTATATATATATATATATATATATATATATATATATATATATATATATATATATATATATATATATATATATATATTATGTGAAGGACTATGTTGCAACTAGATGGTATCGTGCTCCAGAACTCTGTGGCTCTTTTTTCTCTAAGGCAAGTTTTCATTTTTGAAGCTTATAGCTGATGCTTCTTGTTATTTCTTTATCATTCAACTTAGGGGAGGCACTATGAAGTGTTGTTATAGTGGTTGCTCATTTTTGTTTTGTTTTAACTTCTGCTCTTGGTTGTACTAGATAGTCGAGATTGAATCTGTAATAATTGTTTCAAATTGGCTCCTGAAATCCATTCCATAACAAGTGAAACCAACTTTGGGGGTGTCTTCCCCAAATTATCCTAATACCTATATTCTGTTAAGCAGGTTAAAGGTCCACGTGGTACATGTACATTATCAATGGATTTCCTATTATTCTGTTTTGGTTTTTCACCCATCCTACCTAATCAAGGGCTGAGACTGTTAAAAATAGAATGGTTTTAGTTGGGACTATATGTTAATTTCTCCTTTAGCTATTAGTTTCCCTCTAAAAGCTTAAATTATAATGGTTATAGTTGGGAATATATGTTGATTTATCCTTTAGCTATTTAGTTTCCCCCCAAAATCTTTTTGCCTAAATTTAAACATATCCATGTCTTCCTACATCCTGAAACAGCTCAATGCTAATTAATTTTACCCAGCACCTTTCAACGAACAGCAAACACTAACAACAGTTCATGCTTAGTTATAAATAGCTAATATATTAGCTCATACAATTGACTGACTTCTGACAGCTTTAAGTTGTTTGTGAAATTCTCCTTAGATATGTAATAGAGTTGAATAGAATGAAATGTATAAGAAAAGAAGCTCCTGTAAGCTATAGCCAAACCACTTTTGAATTGTAAAAATGTTGCTTCTGTAAGGACCTTTATATGGAGGGTAATTGTATAGCTTGCTGTCCCCTATGCAGCAGTACAAGACAGTTATTGAGATGTTTGATTTTATTCATTGGACTCCAAAGTAGAAAAATTGCCGATAAATACTCTTTCAATTTTATCGATATGGACATTGTATAGGCAACATTTTTTGTGGTAATTCATAACTGTAAAGCTCTCACTGTTATTCTTAATTACTGACTTTACTGTTTTGTTCACTGTGTCATTAATGTTATATACATTTTACTGGCTTGTGTTGTATGCTTACTTTGCACTACTTGAATGTAATGTTATCTGTCTTTTTATTCAACTGTGCAGTATACACCAGCAATTGATATCTGGAGCATAGGATGTATATTTGCAGAAATGCTCACTGGAAAACCATTATTTCCTGGAAAAAATGTGGTGCATCAGTTGGACCTTATGACAGATCTTATGGGGACTCCACCCCCTGAAGCCATTTCAAGGGTTAGTTCTTATACTAGTGAGTTATTTCCGCGTTCAAGTTTATCAAAGGTTAAAAAGTTGAATTGGATTTGCAGCTGAACAAACTTACATGCATAATGTCTGTTCATCAAAATGTCATGAAAGCTTCATTTTTCGTCTTATTTTATTTTATTTATTCTTTTGAATTCATGTTCTTGTTCTGATGTCTTATTCTTTCTGTTATTAGATAAGAAATGAGAAGGCCAGAAGATATTTAAGTAGCATGAGGAAAAAGCCACCAATCCCATTCTCACAAAAGTTTCCTAATGTAGATCCATTGGCTCTTCGCCTTTTAGAGCGTCTTCTTGCATTTGATCCCAAAGACCGACCATCCGCTGCAGAAGTATGCAATCTGAACTTTGGGCCTTTGGCTGCTTTCTGATTGTAAGCATATCATTGTCAGGTCATTTGATTGAATGATTTGTTAATTGTGAGGATTTCTTGTTATTTTTGTTTTGCAGGCATTAACTGATCCATACTTTTATGGATTGTCAAGTGCAGATCGTGAACCTTGCACTACTCCCATTTCAAAACTGGAATTTGAATTTGAACGGAGGAAACTGGCAAAAGATGACGTTAGAGAGCTAATTTATAGAGAGGTATGGCTTGTAAATTTGGTAATACTGAAATATAGTACTGGTAAATGGTTAGACTTGATAGTAACTGCTACAAAAAAAATTCCATGAAGTAAACAGATATTGGAGTACCATCCCCAGATGCTTCAAGAATATCTTCGTGGTGGCCAGGATCAGACTAGCTTCATGTACCCCAGGTAGGCTTGCATTCTTTTTATTTTTTTATTTTTATTTTTATTTTTTATTAATTTTTAAAATTTGGTATTGTTTCATATCTTCAGAAATCATAAGTTCTATCTATTTGTATATTTGTTCTAGATCTATACTGTTGGTGACATATGACTGCTTCAATTTCTACTCAAAAGTTATCTGCTTATTGATGTATCTTGTAGTCATTATAAGCTTCTTCACTATCTATCAATCATCAATAATGGTTGCGGCTTTTTTGCTGAGACTATATATCTATTTTATTCAGAGTAAAATCTGAGCAAAATAGTCCATTGTTACTCAACGTTTATTAAATCCACCAACATGCTTTTGTTGAAACTATATATTGATAGAAACTTGTGTGCTATTTTGTGTTAATATGCCAGCTTGCTGATTTCATAATAATCCTTTACTTTTTTGAAGACAGACGGTCTGCTATTGTGGCCAATTTGATAATTGTCATTAAATTTGTAAGGACGTGAGATGGTTTTTTACTTCTCATTGTCATTGAATTCAAAATAATGTGCTGGTTCAGGCTGGAAATGAAGCCAATTTCAGATTCTTGAACTCTATTTATCTCTTCTAAACTAGAAGACAGTTGGAGAAACTAAGCCCTCCACCTACTCTCATTTATATTACCTCCTCTCCTATCTTTCTCTCCAACAATGTTAAGAGAAACTTCTGAAATAATACGCTATTACAAGGATTATTAGAGTTGTTTTTTATGTATATGAAATGTGACTCAGCCATGCCTGTTTTTCTTCCTCTACCTCTCCTTCCCGTTCTGTTTGTATGGAAGAAAATAATGAACTAATTCTGTTTGATTTGTTTATTCTTTGATGAGCCTGTTAGTCTCACTAATTCATAGGGATTTACCCAATCTCAGTTTTCTTTTTCTTGATCATTGTTTCTGAAGCTCTCTTTATCTTTTTACAATCTATGAAATCTAAGCAATCCATCATATGACTGTTGATTGTAAGAAAAATACTGTTGAGTAAGCATCTTGTGTTGAAGCTGGGAGGTTCAAATATACACAACTTTATGCCAAACTGCTTGAGCCTTGTAAAGTAGTTTTTGAAAGAAGTGTTTAAAACTTGCTCTAGAAGTGTCAGTTTAATGAATGTTCATTGTAAGTAATAATATGCCTCATTCTAGGAATAACACCATAAAGAGGAGTGGGTAGAAGGGGGACTCACACCATAAAAGAGCAGATATTACATCCTAGGGAAGTAAACTGTCTAATCAAACTCTCTTTTCAGCTTGTTAGTCGCCTAGACTCCTATGGTATGAAAGAAGCTCTCTTGTATTTACGAGCGTGAGCGAGTAGAAAGGCTGACCACTGCATTCGCTTAAATGGATGCTGGAAGTGAGTTTGTATTACACCATATATTGGGTTGCAAATGAATCAATATTATTTTTGTTGTTGTAACTGAAACTGTGTGAATTCTGTGAGCCAATTCTAGCATTTGACTGTGTCCATAATATTTACGCATTGCTAGCAACTAAGAATTTGCCAAGCTTTTTTTTTTGGTAAGAAATATGCCAAGCTTTGTCTTCCCTGAAAAACCTCTATTAATGCTGATAGCTGTAATGATATAAAATCTATATAATAGCCTCCTTGTCTCTGCACTTCTTATCGTCACCAATATAACTAAACCTAGCCATTCAATTTGACACCTGCCTACAACCACCTAGCATTTGACCGTTTTTCTCCTCACTCCATCCCCACCCCCACCCCCATGATGATCCCACCAGGGCCGTCAAATTCTTCTTGACCGCTAGTATCCACCACTCTTGCTCATGATTCTTTGTGACTTTAAACCACCATCCTAAACTCCATCGCCACCACCGTAATGTCTTCATCATGTTTTGGTTGCAACAATAAACATGGATCTACTTCTATATAACTTGAAGTTTTGATGCTAGATTACAACATCCAAACAAGAAAGGAGTAATGTAATTAAACAATCTTAACCTTGCTTCTTACGTGTCCTCTTAATTAGAAGTGACATGTAACTTCTCACTTTAATATGTTGCATCCTGCATCCTCCTTTTTGTCACCGTTACTTATGACGATAAAACATGTCTCCTTTATGTTGCATCCTGCATCCTCCTTTTTGTCACCATTACTTATGACGATTGTATTCATATACCAGCACAATGTCTCGACAGCCTACTTGGATAGACATAATTGCCTTCCCCCTTTTAAGTTTTTTATCATCCAATCATCTCGAAGTGCTCCTCCATTATTTGTATGAATGCTATGTATTGTTTGCTGATAAATCTTGTGTCTTCCATCTTATTCTAACTTAACTTGAAATCCTTTGACCCTCACATTCCTTGGACCATGTTTATGAGATCATTCATTAATTATGAATAGGATTAGGAACTTAAAGTTGATCTTTGGTGTAACTTAGTTTGACAAACTAGGTTTTCTTTCCCACCCGGCATTCTCATGCTAGTCTTAATTCCATATGCATTATTCTTTACTATAATCTGATAAAATTAGATATTAAGCAACCCAGGCGCAGCTCCTTGCTTTTATGGCACAAGCCAATGCTCACTCGATTGTAATTTGGACATGGGATTTACCAACTGGTTGATTTGGTCTCTTCATTTTACACCTGTAAGAACTAATATTCCTTGTGAAAGCTAAACTTCATTCCTTTGGAATCACGTTGGCACTATAACTTTCAGCCTAATGCATTCCAGTATTTTATAGGCACTATATTTGCATTTCAAAGGTAACACTTCAAGAATATTATATATATTAGCTTTTCAAAGGTAGTAGATAGCGTTTGTTTAATAATACGTAATAGTTAGTTTTTACCAAAAAAAAAAAAATGTATGACTTTTATTGTATTTTAATATTCTATCAGCTACTTTTTCCGAACAATAGTACTATTAACAACTAATTTGACAGCTTACCTTTACCTGCTACTAGTTAACAGCTACATGTTACTTTGACAGCTAAAAGTTATGCTACAGCTAATTTTGTTGAACTAAACAGGATTCTTTGTCCTAGGCTCCTTCCATTAATTTCTTTCACTACACCTTGGCATCTAAAATTCTTTTGATTGTAGTTGTAAAGGATTTTAATATAAGGTTTTTGCATGGTTATTTGCTAGAGTAATTTTCTATGTATCATGTTGGCATTATGCCTCGGACTTTTTCTTGGATGGTCTCACCTGGTTTCTAGTGTGATTAGTGGTGTGCTATGATTTCTACTTTAAGGGAAGAATACCTTTTTTTTTTTATTTTTTTATTTTTTTTTATTTTTTATTATTTACTCTGGTGAAATAAAAATTGCATAAATATTCTGTTAAACCATGGACTGGTATCCTGGTCAGTGTGTATATAGCTTCCATTCTATATGTGATTATGATTTTTTATTTCTGGTTGTCATGGCTTTGAGAAACTAAGAACATAATGGTTCTTCAGTTTTCTCCTAGTTTCAATGTTCATATCAATATAACTTGTTTGGTTTTTGATTCTGAGGTCTTTTACTTCAAATGACATTCATGCTTACCTTATTTTCTTTGCTCCTTTCCTTTTGACTTCATACTTTGAATTTGTTACGGAAAAATGTACAAAAATGGATATTGGATGCATCTATAATGTTGGTAATTTAATGCGGAGTATCGACTGAAATGTCTTTCTTTTGGTGTCCTAACAGTTTTTTTAGAAAAAAAATTTATTTATTTATTGAGGGTGTGGGAGGGAGGGAAGGCGATTTCTGTCTTCATCTTAAATGAATCAACAAAATTATAAATTCTGGGTTCGTATAGGTAATTCTAGATATTTGCATCAGGTTTTGTTCATGCTGTGTATTTTTGGATCTCACACGTACTGTTGCTACCAAATTACTGAACTCCTGTAATTGCTTTTCTCTTGCGCAGTGGAGTTGATCGATTCAAGAGACAGTTCGCTCATCTCGAGGAACATTTAGGTAAAGGTGAAAAAAGCACACCACTCTCGAGGCAGCATGCTTCCTTGCCTAGGTAAATCTGTTTGTATCTCTGCTACTGATAATGTATAGTGGCTCTCAGGACTTGGTTGCCCAGTAATTTTTGCTTGGCGGTTAGCTTTACAAAAGAAACAAATAATGTGAGCGCCACCGTGAGTGATAATACCATTGGCTTTGTCGCCTACTCGCCTTTATGGCTCCATCCTTTTCTTTTCTCACCTCCCTACAAAAGAAAACGAAAATTGAAATATAAAGATCTATACTATATTACTATTCCAAAAACCTAAGGCTATAGGCACCACATTATATCCATAGTGTTGACATGTCATATGATGTAACATCACATTTTACAAGTATTCCACACAAACATCATGATTCATCCGTTCCTTTTTATTCTCTACATTTTGACGTTTGATGTTCAACTTTTGAAACTTTGATTATAAATAAGTATTACATCAAAACTATATTATATGAGATCTTGTTAGATTCGGCTTGAAACTTATTTTCCAAATATCAAATTTTAAAATTACACATATCATATTGAATATATACTAGGTCTAAGATGTGCATTGGAGACTGTGAAATTCGAAATTTAAAGAATAAAAAGAAATGGAGGGAATACTTGATATGAAATAAAAGTATAATACAACTTTCCTTACATTGAATTCAATTTCATAGATTTAATTAAATTCAATGCCCAACTATTTAAGTTCCAAATAGATCAATTCAATACCTATATTCCAATTAAAAAAAGGAAAAATAATTCACCTTACTTGCAACAACCCATAGCATTGCCCTGTTCAAAAATTCATTATACGAAGTATAAATAGTATGCTATTCGCAGTTATAATTGGAATTTCCTATCTTCCCTCTGCTGATATTGTCTATATATGTTTCCATCTTACTTTCTAGGGAGCGAGTTCCTGCACCTAAAACTGATGCAAATGAAAACAATGACATGGAAAATCGAGCAGTTGCTCGTACTGCTCTTGAAAGCCCTCCCAAGTCAAACGCCGATGGATCAGAAAATGAAGTGCCTCAAAATGGTCAAAATAAAGGCAACTATAGCGCTCGGAGCTTGTTGAAGAGTGCCAGTATCAGTGGTTCCAAATGTATAGGGGTGCAATCCAGAAAAGACCCTGAGGTATAATATCTCTTCCTCAATTCTGTGGATTGTCCTGCTTGTTTTTCCAGATTTGTTGACATGCAACAAGCCAAAAATAATGAAACGGATATAAAATAATGTTGATGCAACTATAAATCCATGGTGGTGTTATGTAATGTGTTTGTTACAAAGCTGCTAGTGAAGATTTTTTTATTTATTTATTTATTTATTTATTTATTTTTTTTTTTCCCCTAGACTCTACCATGAATTCACAACTTCTCCAATTTCAGGAAGAACCAATTGCAGAGAATGAGGAGGCAGTTGATGAACTTACAAAAAAGGCTACAGCCCTCGCAACCTGATTATCTGAGATAGTTGTGGATACTGGGGTTAGATGTCTTATCTGCATTCCTCGCGATTTCAAAATTTGAAATCGCATCTGGAACATCATCCACAAATATTTACAGAAAATTTTGGGCCTTTTCGTGTTCCCGATAGACATCAAGGATTAGATTTCCTGTTGTCACTCTTTCGCCAATTGTTGTCTTAAAATTCATCGTATGCAACGAAATGGAGGGAAGGGTGGGGGATATGATTTGCCCTCCATTTAAGTTTGAGACTGTGATTTTGCAGTTCAATTTTTTAATATCCTTTTTGAGCTTAGAAAAGCATGTATACCTTTTCTTGGCCTTTAAGACGTAATTTATGAAGAAAAAGTTTTCCATGCTCTCACTGCTTACATATTTGTTATTGCCATTATAAGCAGCTCTCTGATGATTGTAGTTTGTAATCTGAGTTTTTTATACCTAGTAATTAGTGAGTTATCTCTTTTTTTATTTTGTAATGTATTTACTTTAATCTTCTGAGGGGAGACATTACTTTCACTTAAAAGATTGTATACGTGAATTGTGAAAGATGATAGGTCAAAAGTTGTAAAAAAAAGAATTAAATTTTAAAAATAACATTACTTTGAGTTAATATTGTACTGCTTTCCATAATTTTAAATGAAAATTGCTTTCTGGATGATAAAGGGATCTGGAAGAAATATGGTTTAGATTAGATGAATTGACTTTGTAGTTGAATCATCAGTGGTGCCATAAGCGCTAGGGGTGTTCAGATCCGGGTGCCATCAGTGGTACCCGAATTATCCGGGACGGGATACGGGTACCCGGATTTTATTGAGTTACAACCACTAGCTTCAAACTGTGATAAATTTAAGCAGGATACTAGATTGGATGTTGAATGCTAAAGAATTGAAAGATGTCTATTCATGCATGATGAGGTTCTAGCAGATAAAATGTTATTTCAAAGTCCAATTTCATCACATGCAATTGCAACCAAACCAAATCCAACTGCTTCAACTTAAATAAATTGCAAAGTAAAAATAAGTAAATAAATATACATGAAACGCTTTGCTAATGTCCAAATTCTAGGCAGCCACCAGCCGCCGATTCCACCACGCACCAAGGCAGCCCAGCCACACCTGCCAAAATGCACATTCTAGCCAACATTAAAAAAATCAATAACTACATCAAAAAAATACAAAATCTAACAACAAAAATTATACACTCAATGTAACTTAAAATTACAATTATATAAAGAAAAATACAAGAAATTAAAATCTGAAATTTGATAAAAAAAAATAAATAAATGATAAAACTAGATCTAAATTCTTACTTAAATTAAATTTAGATCTGAAAAACGTTGGAGTGAGGTGGGACGTGGTTGTTCTGGGTTGCTCGGTGGTGGGTTGCTGTGGGTCTCCCTTAAACGACAAACTATGCACCATGTACATTCTGGGTTGTTCTAAAAGTGGAGCACTTAAACGACAAACTATGCACCATGTACAAACTATAAAAAGTGGGTTGCTCGGTGGTTTTCATTATCACGAGGAGAGAGAAAGAGAGTAACAGTGGGGAAGAGGAGAGAGAAAGAGGAGGATGAGGATATAAAAAGAAAGAGAAGGAGATAGGGTGGGTAGTGGGTATTGGCCTACTTACTGGGTAATTGGGTATACCGTACACTTACTTAGTAAGTGGGCTTGCTGATTAACTTCTTTAATTTTTTTTTATTTTTTTTTAAACGGGTATCCAGGTACCCGAGAATAGCAAAGCTTGTTCCATGTCCCGGCCTACGAAACTGCTTAGCGGAATGAGTACCCGACCCGAAAAAAATAGAAAATTCGTAAATTTCCCATTGGGTTTTTTACGGGTTATCGGGTAATCGGGACGGACAATCGGGTCGGGTTTTTTTGAACACCCCTAATAAGCGATGTACAACCAACATTAATATTTTTGACAATGGTTGTCAAAATTTTTGACAACCGAAGCTTTCAATAAACGCTTAGGGTTTATCAAAACTATATTGATAAACCTAAGAGTATCTCAAATAGCAAGCTAATTGTTAAATTAGTTTTTCATGCTACTTGAGATTTCAAATCAATTCTCTTTGTAGCTAATTTGAACCTAATAGTTAGCTACTAGCTTTTTATTTAATGAGCCCTACTTTTTTTAATTAGTTTTACTTTTTACAATTAAATTTTGCATTATTACTATCAATCTCCCATCTTTTTGAATTTTTTTCACAAACAAATTTATTTTGCTAGCTTATTGTATTTTTTTTTAGCTAATAGCCAGAAACTTTTAAAGATTGCAAGCAAATCCCTACCTACAATCATTATAGTCACTCTAGACCTATCTCTATATTTTTATAATGAGTATAGTGCTGTTCTACAGGGAAAATTAAGATTGTTTGAAGTTTTAACTAGTTTTAATTTTGTTGAGAGGTTTTTTAAGGGGGGTTTTAAATTTTGGATTCTAATAGCAAATAGTGGAATAATCACAAAGGAGAATCAATATAAGAAAAAAAAAATAAATAGGGATGTGGCTACTAGCATTCTTCAACTCTCACACAGTTAAAATTTAGAGGGGAATACT
Source organism: Chenopodium quinoa (assembly GCF_001683475.1). Taxonomy (NCBI): domain Eukaryota; kingdom Viridiplantae; phylum Streptophyta; class Magnoliopsida; order Caryophyllales; family Amaranthaceae; genus Chenopodium; species Chenopodium quinoa. Next base: position 3,793,493 of record NW_018742817.1, on the reverse strand, counting down.
CACTCTAAGGCACATTGGAATGTCTTACTAAGGGTAAGTATTCTACATATTTTATTAACGCGCCCCTTAATTGGAGAAACCCTTAATAAATTTCTCCCACAGGCCCCGCCTGGATCGAGGGAAATTGGGGTGTAAAAATTAAAGGGTAAATAAATTATGGGCTTATATTCTTTGCCTGGATTGAGTTTAATCTTTTGGGCCCGGAAAAATTGCCCCTCAAATGAGGATAATATAATTATCCGGCTAAAAAATTCTGTCTAACCTAGTGTCTCTCTTCTCACAACCATACATGTGCTTTCTCATTTTCCTATATTCACTTTTTTCTTCCTTCCTCGTCCATGAAATTGCAATTTGAGTTCGAATATATTTTTGAATCTGGTATGCATTATGATGTTTTTGCTTTAATAATTTTTTAATTTTGATTTTCACTTATTATATATTTACTTCAATTTTTTTTTCGATTTCAAATTTCAATTGTATACTTTACCTTAATTTTTTTTCAAACATTTTTGTTTGATTTTCCAAAGGACCCGATTCATTTTTTTATTTTTTATTATTTTGACGAGAATTTTACTGTGACTTTTCAGATTATTATGTAGTACTCCGTATTACCTTAAATTCAATTATCTAAGTTTTTATAAAGTATTTTTCATGTGATTTTGTTGATAAAATGGGTGAAAATAAAAAAATAAAAAAAAATTGTGGGATGTTTGTCTTGACTAGGCTTAATAATATTGAGATAAATTTCATATTAGTTAATTAGATTTAGCTCTTATAGTTTTATTGGGATTAATCAGATTTTTAATAATTTTTAAGTAAGAATGATTGTGAAATTAAGGAATCGAAGTACATATTTTTCCTAGTAATATGGAGTAATACCAAACACGAGATTAAATTTCCCTAGTATTAAGATACCTTGTGCCGAACCTGATGTAAATGAGTCCTTTTAATAGTTTCCCTCTACAATTTCTACCTTTTGACAAATCCCCTCCTAATCATTAACCCCCTAGCCATTCCCTTAGATCCAGATAAGCCATTAATCTCCATATTCTGGTTGAAACCCAACCCCTAAGCAGTAGTGTAGTAGGAGAACTGAGTGGGTCGGTACTCCTCCTCGGTCACTGGCGAGCCTTATTCCATCAGAGCAAAGTTGAGACTGGTGGTTCGGTTTCATTACTACTTTGCTTTTAGACCCTCATTTAACTTGCAATCGTGTTCGTAGCCGGTGGTGGCCCGATGCCGTAGTCGCTGCCGATCCTTCTCCTTCTTCTTCTTGTAGGTTCTCTTATTCATTTAAGAGCCTTAAGTAAGGTTGTTTTATGATTTCTTTTTTTAGCCTTATAATCTCTTATTGTGGTTTAATGGACCGCCACAAATTTCTTAATTCCCTTGTGTATGCTCAAACGAATGATGATTGTGATGAAAGTATTGTAAATTTTGCTACTAATAAAAGCCCCCGGAATATCAATAATCAAGCTAAGATCTTGAAAGATGAAGGTATTATTTGATTTAAACTTGGTGATTTCAAATTTGTTGGGGCTAAATATAATAGTGGAATGAAATTTTTTTGCTTTGTATTATTAAAGAATGAGGAAGATAAAATTATTTTGTAGGATCTTGCTATTGTCTTGGAATTAAATCTTACATCTTGTGCTCTTACATTCCATGACTATGAACAGACTAAGGATCTTTAATCTTTCAGTATCAGCTTTACTGTAAATTAAACAATGTTAAAGCTAAATATAGAAGGGGTTTGGCAGAATTCAAGCTTAATCAAGAGAAAGAGGCTTACGAGAACCTTAGTAAGAGGTAGCCAAGTCATAGCCTAATAACCAAGACATTCTCCGTGAGTTGGAGTAAGTGGAGAGCCTATGTTGTGAGGCTAATAAGCTAGGTGGTAAAAGCGGCACTGAGTTTCCTCATCGACTTTCTCTAACTACAATTAAAAAGGGAAAATCGGTAAGTGTTTTGATAGCTTGGACTGCAACTCGTTATCTCATAATGAGGATCAAAGTGAAGTTACTGGCTTGGCTTACACCGACCAGGAGGGTGAAATGGAGGTAGAGATCGAGTTCTATCCCTACCCGCAATGCTTATACTTCTTTGCAAACGTGGAAGATGTTTCAATCTGCTAAAAAAAACAATCGAGAGTCAAGACACACAAAGGAAAAAGACACTAAAAAAATCCATTATATTGTTTCTCCAATTGGAAAGAAACGAAAAACATTCCAATAAGATTTTCACCTTCTCTTATTCAAAACTCAAGCAAGGGAAAGCCTTGAGTTTTTATAAATAACATGCTGGTTCGTGGATGACTTTAAAAATGAAGGGAAAGATTACTCATGATAGGTAGTTGGAAAATCACAAGACTATGGATACCAATGATCCAAAGGCCTTATCTATGCCTACAAAGATGGTGAGTCCGCAAGAGAGGAGATTTGACAAAAACCAAAAGAAAAAGGTTAAGCCCTCTTCTAACTTAGAAGTGGTCAACCATGATGTGGGGGTTGATAACCCCAACACTACTGTTGTGGAGGAGTTAGATGAATCAATAACTTCAAGCCTAATTGATAACAACATAAATTAAGTGGTGGTATTATTGAAAGACATTTTGAAAAAGTTACTTTGCTCTTTTGTAACTTGTGACAATTAATTGCTTGTTTGTTGGTAGCAAATTTACGTTACGTAAATTATTTATACAGTAATTAAATACTCTATATTTAGATTTGTTAATTTTTTTATGCACCAATATAATGCAAGAAATGAAATTTATAGAGAAAATACAAGAATCAAAAGTAAATCACTCCAAAAAAAAGGAATTAGTCAGAGTTTATCGGATATTTGAATATACGGACTGAATTCGGGGGTCTAAATAAGTGAGTTGGATCGGATTCGGACTCGAACGATCCAACTTAGACTAGGACCAATTAGATTCGGAGTAAATTCCGGATCTAAGTCCAAGACTCGTTTATTAAATGGACCATATTTGGATTTGGCCCCATCTGATCTGAGTCCGATCCATTACCAATCCTACGGTAAAGTTCCCATGAGGATATTGATCTAGCTAAAGCGGAATCCGTAGGCTCTAACAAGGATGACCCCATGCCTCTTGAAACTAGCTAATTGTACCCTATTCTCACATCCACTAAGCTACCTTCAAATTCTCATCCAAGAGAGAAAAACAGGATAAGTCGCACACATCAAAGGAGAAGAACAAGAAAGGTAATAGGCATCCCAGGTATTGTTTTTGCATGCATGAGGTCAAAGAAACGTAAATGAGCAAGCCGTGAACATCTAACGTCAATTATTCATGAAGGAAATTGCCAAACCCCATACTTATGCTTGTTATTAGGCCATGAAAGGTGTATCCCCATCCCTTGGTCATCTTCTTGTGCAAGGGCGGTTAAGAGAGTTTTAACCCCAATAAGAAATTTTTTTTTTATCCCTTAGCTTGTCAAATTTTTTTTTTTAACTAAGGCTAATCTGATGCAAGGTAAATGATGTTTATTGTTCAACATAATGCATATGCCAAAAAATAACCCAACTACACAAGACAATTGATACCGAAAAATATGCTAAGCATAATAGAAATTTTACAGTAGTCATCCTTAAAATGACTACCACTATACTTTATTTTCATTGGCTGATTATTGATTTTTTTTTGTTGGTCAAACTTATAAAAATAATTTGTTGGTCAAACTTATAAAAATAATTTTTCTTTTTTAAAAAATTCATTTTTTTCCCGAATTAATTTTCTTAATTTTCAACAAAAAAAAAAAAAAAATTTAAATGAGCTTCAAAAAAAGATGAATCTTTAAAAGAGACAAATTATTTTAATAAGTTTAACCAACAAAAAATAAATTAAAAAAACAGCCAATAAAAATTAAGTATAGTGGTAGCCATATTAAGATGAATACTATAGAAACATTCTAAGCATAAACACTAGATTTAAAAGATTAGGAGTATTTGGCTATTTGCAAGGGAGTTCGGGAATATTATATATATATATATATATATATATATATATATATATATATTATATATATATATATATATATATATTTACGGATTTTTCACTAAATACCCCTGAGTAATTTTTTTATTCACCATTGATGATTAGGTGAGAATTAGGTCGTTGTCTAACCTCCTAATATCAAACAATATTTATAAATTCCTTACTAACCACTAAGCAAGCATAGAAGCAAGTCCGGAGTTGAACCACAACGACTAAGTGTATCAATTTGAGCTAATTAAACTAGTAGGAAGGTTGTGAGGTAGAGAGAGGACCAACTAAAACTACTTTAAGCAATCAACAAATACTAGGGAAAGTGGGATCCAATTACATTAATGAATTCAACAACAAATTGCAATTAGAAGATCATGATCTCAATTAGGAACAATCAATACATTTAACTCACTCCCGCACAATTAAGCATGTTAATTATCCTACTAAGCTAATTCACTCCCGCGCAACTACCCTAACAAAGGTATGGAAGAATCTTGACTCTCAATCTACTCACTTCCGCACAATCGATTAAGCAATGTAAACATCATCCACACACAATAATCAAGAATCAATTGCATACTAATAATAATAATCAATTATTCAATTCATCAACATAACCTTCATCCATTTCCTTAGAACAATATCTAAGCAATTATAATGAAGAAAAACATGGAAAACAAGGTAAAACAAGAATTAAAGCAAGAATCAAACAACTAATTTAATTAACTACTCTAATCAACAAAGAATTAAACAAAAACAAGAATTAAAGAAAGCAATAAAGGTGAGAGAAAGTTAGAAAAGCTCATTGAATAGATGAGAAGAGAATCCGCATAATTTCTTCTTCAAGCTCTCAAATCTCCATTGAAAATCCCAAGATTTCTCTATTTAAAACTACTCCTAAATTAGAGAGAGAAAATCCTAATCTAACCCTAATCTTAATTAGAGGAGAGAAAAAGTGTAAAAATCTGCTAAAAGAAGTCCCTTAACAAAATAGGGTCAAACATTATTTATATTACAAGAAGAAAAAGGAGAAAAATCGGAGATTAAACTCGAAGAAAACCCAGAACACCGCGCCCGCGCACCACAAGGCCGCGCCCGCGGTGGGGCATCTCGGGCATCTACAGGAAGGTAGGAAAATCTGGAAAAACGCAGCACCGTGCCCGGGTGAACAAAGCTGCGCCCGTGGTGGTTAAAGCCGAGCTGCCGCGACACAGTGGATCTTGTCGCGCCACAGTGCACCTTGCCGTGCCACGGTGCACCTTGCCGCACCACAGCAGGTCTGCCATGACACGGCAGATCTTGCCGCGCCACAATGCATCTTGCCGCGCCATGATTGGTCTGCTATGGCTCATGCTTGCTGCTACTTGTGCTTGCTTAGGCGCCGGTTCCAACAACTTCTTAGCTTCTTTTTGGCTTCAAGGCTTCTTCTAATGTAATTTTCAGCCTTCTCTCGGGTCATCACATCGAGGAAAATGCTAGTACCTAGACAAATTGACCAAGAGAGAAAAGAGTGAAAGATCACATAGAAAAGCACGCAAATCAAGCTAGAAACCGAGCAAAAAGCGCATTATTCACAACTAAGGCCTAAGTACATAAACTAAGACAATATTAACTAAAACAAGACTAAAAGGACTAGAAATAACCAAGATAGACCAAAATAAACCTAAAACTAAGGGGAAAACACCCTAAAATGTGTCATAAATGACACTTATCAACCATATACCCATGAATATTTTCAGATTCACCATATACCGTGAGTTTAACAAAAATGTCACTAAATGCCAAAATGATTAACGACCATTAAATCCATTAGCCATTAATGCTAAATTTGCCACGTGGTTACATTTTATTGGCTGTTTTTATTAATTTTAAAATAATTATACATTTAATCATCAAAAAATTAAAAAAAAAACCCACCCCCACAACTAGCCCAAGCCACAACCCTGTCCCCGCCACTCCCCGTCGGCGCGGATTTTGCCTTGGACCTCCGCGCCAGTGCCACCCTGACACGACCTCCACTCGCTGGCGCCTCTTTCCTTCCCATAAACCGTCCTATCCCCGCTCTTAAAAACCCCCTTCTTTCCTTGAAAAAACCCTCCCCTCTCCCTACCACCGGTGTCCAAATCCCCCTCTCCACGCCGGAAAACCCAAATCGACCCTCCCTACTGGCATCTCAACCCCCTGAACCACGTTGAAACCCTTAAATGAAAAACCCTGAAATCAAAACTAGGGTTTCCATTTTGGGGTTTTACGATTTTGGGGTGGTGGTTTTCGACTAGGGTTTTGGGATCAGTGTTGGCTAGGTAGGGGTGAGGCTGTAACGGTGGTAGTTGTCGATGGTGGGAGGCTTGGCGCCGACGACGAGTAGAAATAGACCAATCGTCGACAATGGAAGCCCTGGCGCTGACCACGGGAAGGACTGGCCGGTCGCTGGCAAGGGGAGGGGATGACAGTAGAATGGGGTTTTGTTTTTTTAATAATTAATTCAATGATTTAAAAAGTAACCAATTAATGGCTTCCACTGCACGTGGCCTAATTTACCTTAATGACTAACGGACTTAACTATGACTAACAAACTGGCGTTAGTCATTAAGGATATTATGTGACATATTCCAAAAATCCGTGGGCATATGGTGAATTTGAAAATTTTCATGGGTATTTGGTGAATAAAAAAATTATTCAGGGGTATAAGGTGAAAAATCCGAAAATTTTATGTTGTTGATAGAGGATCAGTATAGGTAGATGGGGTGGATATAAGAGAGTTTGATGTGGTATGGTATCGAAACATATGGCCCTTGTTAGCCAAGACCCTATATTTTATTCAGGATCCATTAGGGATAATATTGTTCTTGGTAAGGTTGATGCCACTGAGAATGTTGTTGTTGAACCCTCTAAAGTTGCTAATGCTCATGAGTTTATTTGGTAATTTATGTACTTAATTTATTACAATTTTTACTCTTTTTTTGTTTTGAAAAGTTTTTTCCTCCTTTTCATTTATAAAATTAAAGGGGATGGGGAAGAGTGGTGTTGGTGGTACTAGTGTCATTTGTCAAACAAATAACCATTATGCGCGATATTTAATGTGTGTATACTGGTAATCAAATAAGACTCAGACTACTAATCCAACCTAATCAAATCGATCTAGATAACTCATACTTATATATGGCTGAGACTACTATTCCAATCTAACTCCCTAACAAAATTTAGTGTGAGCACTATCATCAGATCATTTTTGAGTTATTTCCCACATAATCCTTTCTTGATTTATTTCATTTTAATTATGAACCTTAACCAAACAAAATCACAATACTCTTACTTATATATGACTCAAACTATTATCCAGCCCAACTCTCTAACAAAGATTTTTTTTTGGTAAATAAAATTTGTATTACCAAAAACAAGCCAAAAATATGGCAAGTACAGTATAAAACACATGCCCAAAGGGCACAAACCCCAGCCTAAGGTCCAAGATCCAAAAGCCTTAAAAACAACAACAGGAAACTCTCTAACAAATATTAGTATGAACACATTCTTCATTTATCACTCATGTTTTAATTTATTGATTTCTTTCCGATAGCTCATCCTAAAAAATGACTCACACTATTGATCCAACCCCAACTCCCAAACAAAAATTGGTGTGAACACATTCATCACCATTTATCAAATCATGTTTTAATTTGGCTTTTGATTTTTTTTTTTCCTTTCATAAGGCTTTCATGATATATTTTTTTTATTATCCTTTATTTATTTCCTATTAATCTTGATTTAGCTGAACAATAAAATAGACTAATTTATAGATTTGCACATAGCTCCTTAAAAAAAAAGGATATTTAACCGAATGTGGGAAAAGAGGGGTACAATTGTCAAGAGGTCAAAAGCAAAGAATTACTATAGCTAGAGCAATACTCCGAACCCAATTATTTTGTTACTTATGAAGATACTAGTGCTTTAGACATGCAATCTAAGAAATTCGTCCAAGAAGCCTTGGACCGAGTCATGATAGGCCGAACCACCCTCGTGGTTGCTCATTGACTCCATCACCTTCATCGGGGATGGAAAGGTGGTGGAGTGTGGGACTTACACCCAACTCAAGCACAAGCATGACGCTTTCTTCAACCTTGCTAGTCTTCAAAGCCTGAATTAAGGTATGAAAACGTATTATTTATTATTTTCACCAAATGAATCATGTTTTATACTATATATTTGTATTACTAAATTTCTCGATGTATTCTTGAGTTTTGATGGGTCTAAAACTATTAGATAAACATGCTAAACCATAACAGATGTGTTAGGTTTGGTTTAAGCTGACTTATAATATATAACAGGCCTTGTATTACTAATGTATCCTATTGAAGTCTTTTTTTTATATACATTTTTCGTAACTCATTAATTGAAACGCATATGGTACAATCACAATATCGAGACGCCCTAATTAATCTCTTTTATAACAAAACGTTTGAAAAATATCAAGATTTTGACAAACATTCATCATCTATTGATTTTTATGAATCATAATATCGATTAAATTAATGTAAAATATATATTTTATCGAAAATCTCTCTCTCTAGAGAGAGAGAGAGAATTTACATTGGTTGTACATTCAATGTGTATTTGATACTTGACTTACAATTTAGGAGATATACTTGTATTTTTCCCAAATTGACCTTATTTTTGCATGCAAGAAAAAATTGTATCAAAATGCAATTAAAAACCATAAAAAAATTCCAATATGTATTAAGGTATTACATGTTTAATATGAAGAAACATAAATTAAATCTAAGTTCATAATAGGATTTCATAACTAAGTATCATAAAGTAAAAACCATTCAACAATCCCCAGAAAACAACGAAATTAAACTTACATATCACATAGTTCTTAACTTAATTAGAAAAAACAACATCAAATGCAAATATTTTTTCAGTATTAAAACTTCTCTAGTTAAGATGCTTCATATATGCGAGCCTTAGTCGCGTATATTATCATTGCTGTCAACGCTTTTGACATATGCATGATTGTCTGATGCCTTATCTTAAGGACATTCTCTTAGCAAACGTAATAACTAAACACACATAAAGATAAGTTGATAAGTGCATAGTCAGTCAACAATAATACCAATAAGTTAAATTTTGTAAAGGATGTCGAAAATAACCTCAACATAAGGTTCAAGGTTCATCTTTAGAGCCTCATACCCTTCCTGAATTCTCACAAATGCAGCATATAACCTAACAAAAAAATGTTTGGTTAAGAATTATAATCGTCTTCATTGTTTTGATAAATTGAAAAGTAAGGTTAAATTAGACTATAACCTATCATATATTTTTGCCCTGAAAATGTCGAACATCTCTTCAATGATCACGCTAAATTTTGCCATTCCCATACTGCATATAAGAAAGTAATTTGTCTTATAATGATTACAAACAATAGAATCATAATTTTCTTAACTCTCCATATAATAGATTACACTTGAATTAGCTTCATTATTTATAATAAGTCTTTCCCTACATAATTTAGAAAATGACCAATTATTTTGTGAATTTGTAACATTTTAAAGGCTCGCAATAAGAATGCATAAGTTTGTAAATATAATTAATAAGTTGCCACTTATGTAGCACTGTCTTCTTTCAGTTTTAGAATCAACCGTTTCACATTTACAAGATCTAATGGTCTGGAGTTTCTGTAAAAAAAAATTAATAATAATTGTACATTAAAATTTGAAAAATATACCCACTAAAAATGCAACAACCAATACATATAAAGGGATGGAGTATATGAAATACTATAAGTAGGCAATATTTGCAAAAATTAAAAGAAAGACAAGAAAGCATAAATAAGAAAAGGTTTATAATTACAAGAGTTGTTCCAAATCATTCATGTAGGCTGCTGACGAAGGAAAGTATGCAGTAATGATATTCTCGACAAAATTAGGCTGAGTATCTTCTATCGACTCCACTTGTAAAAAGAATTCATCCACAATCCCTTGCATGTTAGAACTGGATACTTAATATCTTATGGTAAAGCACATAGAATTGTATAAAATCTAAGCGAGTCTAATTTTGTTGTAAAGCCATACATTAAAAATCATTATAATACCATTTATTTCAAATTCATTTTTATTATATGATTTGTTAGATCAAGAATAAGTTGAAAATTAAAAAAGTGGTAGGTATTGTTAGTTGACTAATAATAGGGAAAAGTGGAAAGACCCTTAAGGAAGGCTTAACCCCGATTAAATAAATTACATTCTCACAACATATTTGAATTTATATTATTATATATTATAATAGAAAAAAAATTTAATGCTCTCTCTCCCTCTTTCACATCTTTTCCTTTTCCTTCCAATCCTCTTCCTTCAAGACATTTTATTTCCGGTTTTTTGATCTTTATCTCCCAATTTCACTTCAATATTTCTTTTTATCAAACTTTAAACTCATCATATACTAGTGTGTTGAAATTTTCATCTTTAATCTATCCTTACCAATTAAATTAAAAAAACTATTAAATTAAGAAAATAAGTTATCACACAAGCGAAAAACTAATTTATCCTTTTTTATTATTTTTTTACAACAGTGTAGTTTTATCCTTAAGGGACTAATTAATTACCAAAATTTCTTTAGTTGAGAACCTAAGACACTCATTTCAATGATCTTTAAGGTATTTCAATTGTATTATCTATATATACATGCATACATTGTTGCAAGTTCTATTGCAATTATTTTTTTATTTTTTTTTTCTTTTGCAAATGTAATGAAATAGTATCTTTAATATGATTTTTAATTAAGTAAATCATTTATGTATAAGTATTATTTATCTCAAATAAACTAAGAAACTTATTGAAATTTTAATTATAGGCAATCTAGTCCATTCATGTAGAAGTAAAATTTTATCATAGCCATTGCCAATTCTTGATCTCAAGGATTCACTTAATTTCGTTATGCAAGTACACAAACAAAACCATATAACAATTCATAATTTAGATATTCAAATGAACAAAAAGTTAAGAACTGAACCTTGCCAATAAAAAATTGTCTCTTCTCCACTAGTTGTTTGCGTAATAGATCCTTATTCATCTTGAATTAAATCTCACAATTAAGGCAGCAAATTGATCAGAGAGAAAACAAGTGAGCTTGGAATGTATAAGAGCACGCTCATTTGAGGGGTTATATAGTTGTATCAAGATATCAGAGTTGCACAAAACTCATTAATATGGTGGATCGGTTCAGATTCTATCTGTCAACCCATTTTAATAAATGTTTTCATTTTTGTTTCTGTACATTGTATTTATTGAGTATCTTATGTGATTGATATCAATTAATTAGAATCATTAAAGCAAATCCAAACTTCTAACTGATTTATTAGCACAAAGTTCATGCTTTCATGTTGCCACTCTCACTAAGTAAACACTTCAATTATTGTCGGTTAATAAATTAGTCATAGCACATGTAATTTAGATCTTTCTAGAAAGAAATATATGACGCAAAAAACAATAACTTTGATATTTAATTTATATCAATGGATTACAACATTAGAGGTGTAGTAGTGCGTATAAATTGGATTTGGCCTTATACCTGGTTACTAATCAAGACTATATGCATGAGACACACATTTTGGTTTGAAAAATTTCATTGATCTAGGACATGATTTATATTAAATGGGATAACCATTATTTAATTGCGGCCTGACAAGTGAATTCTAATAGTCATTTTGAAAATAAATATATCCACCTTAATTAGTGCATACAATACCAATTCCACTTTTGTGAGCACTGATGCGCCTTCATATACATTGATTAGAAGCAATAAATGTACATCAAGAGTTTTAATAAATCTCAAAATTAATTTTCATGTGTCGAATTGAATGAAATACCTTAATAATTAATATGTACTTGTAATTAGGGGTGTGAAAATATCCAGAACTGAGGATCAGACTTGGTTATTCCGGTCTAGTCTGGTTTGGTCTTTACTAAACCTTGATTTTGGGTTTTTGATCCGATTTGGTCTAATCTAAACCTTGAATTTTCAAGTCAATCAGGACCAATAACCTAAAAATGGAAAAATTATCCTAGGAAAAAAAAGAGACACTGAAAAGATGCCTATGTCATTCCATAATTGGCTCGGTCACGGTCTTGGGAGATAAAAGACAAGTTCTAGATAAGAGTAAGCGATAGCCAAGGATCTTACTTGCCACTCAGTCAAGGTATATTGAAAGCTAGAAAAATGAAACCTCACATGGGGCAGCAAAAACTCACTTTTGGCTTCAAATCCTAGGGAATTTTTCAACTCTCGCCCTACTGTGGTTCATGTTTTTAAGCATGGCGGCGCTCCAAGGAATAGAAGCTAGAGAACTTGTAAGAGTCGCCAACAAGTTAGGAACTTGTAAACTGTTCACGGATGTGAAGGTTACACCCCATTAACAATTATAGAGATTGCTAAATCCATAGTGGTCCGGAACCATGACTGGATGTTCGGCAATGATGGTACGAATCCAACCTAAAAGAGATTAAACCCATCCTAATTAGGCCTCTATTTAATTCTTATGATATTCATGCGCGCTTTTCGATCAACATACATACATCAAGTTAATCCTAAACTTGTTTAATCTACGTTGATTGATTATTAATGCACACTCAAATCTATTATTCGTGATCACTTGAATTAAAATCATATTAAGCCTAAATAAAATTATTAATTATCTTATTAGGCGTGATTTCAAGTACAAATTCCCTTTAAGCTTGCAAAAAGGGGCGTGATCAAGAAATAGCAATAAATCAAGCAACATATATAATTAATATAACAATCATCATCATAACAAGATCGTTAGTAGTAAGATCCTAAGCATGATATTAAATGGATTAATAACAAACCCTAGCATGTCACTAATAACAAAATCAAAGCGTTATCCTAAACATGAAACTAGCAATTAAAATAAACATCCTAGACATGATACTAGAAATCAAAATAACATCCTAAGCACGATTTTTACTCCAAAATCAAAAGAATATTTAAGTAATTGAATTACTTACTTTGATGCCTCAACTTTCTTACTATTAAAACAATACACACATTAGTAAATTTCAAGAAAGTGAAATCAATAAAGTAAATACTAAACTAAATTAATTAAGAATTGAAATATAGATTTGGGACCAAACCCTCAGAATAATCAACCTTTCACGTCGAGGTCGAAGGCAACGCCGAGTATGGTTTGGAGTATTCGAATTTCGCGAATGAGGTATTGCGATTGATTTAGGAGTGTATCAAGGATGTGTTTTAGGCTAAGGTTAAGAAAGAGAATTGATGATGGTTGTTGATGGTAATTGTCCATGATATGAAACGGGGGAAAACGACCTCTATTTATAAAGAAAAAAGAGAGTCGAACTATCAGAAAAAGATCAGAATTCGAACGGGAATAAAACATCTTTTGACGCGGCGCGACAGGGTTGTCGCGCCACGTTTGTTTCTGTCGCGCCGCGACACTACTGACATGGCGCAGTAGTTGTGGTGCTGCGCGTTGGTTTTAGAAAGATATTAAAGCCGCACGTAGTTTAATTTCTAATGGAATTATGTTTGCAAAAGATATCCGAACGTCTTCGAATATGAATAGGATTAGGAGTATTAAAAAAGAAAAGTTTTATTCAAGCTCAAGCTCAAACTCTTTGATCTTTAAAAGATAAATTAGAATCTTCTGGAAACTTCTAAAAGAATCCTTATTGATTTAGGATTGGGAATATGATTATATGGGGCCTAAATAAGAAATTTGGACTCCACATGCCCATTGGGCCGTAACTAAGGTGGACCTAGGCGTGGTTTGGGCTAGGTTTAGTAATTTGGCCATAACTTTTTCATTTTAAGTCGGATTTGGACTTATAATATATCTTTGAAAAGCTCTTTTCAATCCCCATCCAACTAAACAATAATTGGACAGAGATTATGGACTAAAATAATCTGTTTTGGACGTTTTTAAGGTTTGGACACGAAATGAATGATTTTAAGGACACGAAATAAATGATTTTGGGTTTAAAGACACGAAATGAATGATTTTGGATTTAAACATTTTAGGTAAGGTTTGAAATATGTTCAAGGCTTAAGGAAACTCCGCGAGACTCTTCAACTCTTTACCGAACTCGTAAATAAAAACGTGAAAAGTACTCATCACCGAGTTTGGTTTTTGGGGAGACACAATCAGGTGTCTACAGGGAGCAACTCTATCTTACCACGAACAACCGAACTAGGGCTTCATGGTCCTAAGTTCTTAAACGACTACCTTAGCATATCCTATCCTAAAGTCAACCAAACGTATTCGCAAACAGTGCACACTTTTATCATTTAGAAAGAAAGACATTCAAGAATGTAAGTTCAAATGGTATTATGTCCAAAGAAAGAGCAAACACAAAACACAATGCTAGATATACCTCAAAAAGAAAACAAAATCCTTTTGTAATTATTTATTTTTCAAGGTTAAAGAAGAAAAAAAGAGGAGAGAAGAAAAGCTCAAGGGTACAAGCAAAGACAACTAAATCCCAATTGACAAACAATGACCATTCAACAACAACGTCAATGGCCCCAAACACCCTCAAGATGTTGATTGCAAACCTCAAGGTGGTGATGTTGCGGGCTGCACCAGGGGGAAGGTGGCTGATTGGTGGTTGGGTGGTGAATGTGGTTGCGAGGTAACAACTTGTTGTTTTTGTTGTTGGAGGAGGTTGTTGGTGAATTGGGGGAGCACGGGAGCTGAATTGTGTGAGTGGTGAAGTGCGCACGAGAGATTGGGCGGTGCACACGAGCATCAGGCACACAAACGTTTCATGATAGTCACGGAGGCATGTAGTCCCTAAAGGTTTAACACCATCCAGCTTGAGAGTGCGAAAACTTGAACTTAAAATATTCGCCTACAAAACACAAATAAAACCGAGGGAGAAAACGAAATAAAATAAAACTAAACTAATACTATGAATTAAGAACTAAAAACATGAGAAACTCATGAAAACTAATTGAAACAAAAGTGAGTTATTAAAATGGAAATTCAATGAAAATTATGAAAAATAGAGGAAAATTGAGAAACAAAATATAGAAAAAGAACCTAAAACTTATTCTTCTGAGCGCCATAAATGAAGTGCAATGATGATATAAAAACCCGTTCTTTAAGCTAGATCAAAGTTGAAGTGTTGATGGATTTCAAATGTCATATAAAGTAAGTTTTCAGACTTCAATCCGCTTATTAACTAGGCCTAAAGTATGCTCGCACATACTTAATCTTGATTAATAACGGACCAAAACACGTCAAATCTAGTGCTTAGATCTAATGGACCTTACATTATATTGTTGAAAACCGAGCCAAGAAATTAACCAAACATCACAAAATTCGTGTAAGGCCTATATAGGTGGATAGCCCTTTCAAAGAGCTTTCCCACTATATTATACGCCCAACTCTGACTTATAACAAAATGGATATGATTAAAACATTAAATTGGGCCCAAAACCGACACCCTTTAACTAAATCAGTTGTATCTTAAAATCCACAAAAGCTTTTGAACTAACTCTAATTGATTTGGAAAGTAGACACTAGAGCATTCAATGCTATCTTATTTGCCTCATTCCGAGTTCAGAATCAAAAGTTATGGAAGATTTATGAAACTATATTTTTTTATAAGGCAAGTCAGGCACACATGATTGTTACGCGTGACTCCTAGCTAGAGTTGCGTACAACAACCGAGCGCAACTTTGTTTATTGCGCGCTCCCCCTAAAGTGACGTCGCTTAAACCCTAATCCTAGAGTCCTACACCTATATATAAGGGTCAAGGTTAGATCTCAATAGACTAGAAAACTCAGAAAATTGACCACGAAGTTCTTAAACCCTAATCTCATATATCCTCATATTAATCTTATACTACTCTCATACTACTTTTCATCTCTTTTCCAAACACATTGAACCCTAATTAATTTATTTGAAGTTTTTGGAGGTTAAGGTGAAAGAGGAAGTCCATAAACACGCAAGATGAAGATTTAGCTAAAAGAAGAATGATTAGTTTCCTAAGCACTTAGTTAAATCATTTTTCATTTCTTGCTTAAATAACTTTAATTAATAAATTAGTGTTTCTTGATCATATTAATGAGGATAATGAATTTATGATCACATAGTATTTTTTAGAGTGCTAAGTTTTAGGGTTAAAGAGAGGCAATGAAATTAAAGTGGTATGTGGAATGTGATTTGTGATGGATGGTGGTTATGAAATAGGTTCGGGATCATCTCGCATCTATATCTGCAGTTTTTCACCAGGGAACAGGAGAATGAGGTTTGTTTCATTTTTATAAAATTCTTTTCCATGATCGACACAAGTATTAGACATCGTCTTGAACTCTAGGACCACACCTTGTATGTTGGCCTCAAGTTCTTCGGCTAGGCAACTACTAATCCTTCTTCTCTTCATTCTCGCCTTTCTTCTAAAAATGTCTTTTTTCTTGACTTGTTCCAAGAAAGTGAATTGGAGTTATCTTACTCTACAAAGTAAATCAAAGAATATAAAAAATAACTTTTGTTTTATCACTTAAGAGGTCTAGCAAACACTGCTTTTTTTAAATTGTTCCTATTCACGAAACCATATACCTCTGAGTAATTTTTTTATTCACCAAATACCCATAAAAATTTTCAATATACCCACGAGTTTTTTTGAAAATGTCATAGAATGCCCTTAATGACTAACAGTAGTTAAGTCCTTTAGTCATTAAGGTAAATAAGGCCTCGTGGTAGCCTTTAATTGATTACATTTTAAATCATTTAATTATTTTATAGAAAAAGGAAACCCCATTCTACTGTCATCTCCCACCCTTCGCCGGTGATTGGCCAGTCCTTCCCGTGGCTGGTGCCAGGGTTTCCATTGTCGGCGATCGGCCAGTTCCTACTCGTCGCTAGCGCTAAGCCACCCTCCGCCAACAACTACCATCGTTACAGCCTCACCCTTGCCTACCTAGCACCGATCTCGAAACCCTAGCTGAAAACCACCACCTTAGCCGAAAACCACCCCCCCGAGACCCTAAAATCGTAAAATTGAAACCCAATTTTTGATTTTAGGTTTCGGCGTGGTGGTTCACGGGGGTGGAGATGGCAGTGGGAGGGTCGATTTGGGTTCGTCGACGTGGGGAGGGGGGTTTGGACGCCGGCAGTAGGGAGAGGGGAGGGTTTTTTTTAGGAAGGGGTTTTTAGGAGCGAGGATAGGGCGGTTTAGGGAAGGAAAGAGGTACTGGCGAGTTGGGGTCGTTTTGGGGTGCCATCGGTGCGGGGGTCATGGGCGAAATCCGCGACGAAAGGAAGTGGCGGGGACAGGGTAGTGGCTGGGGCTGGCTGTTGTTTCGAGGTTTTTTGGAATCCTTCAGGATACAAGTCTTGAATAATAGTTGGACAATCGCAGACACCTGCAAAACAATG
Source organism: Chenopodium quinoa (assembly GCF_001683475.1). Lineage (NCBI taxonomy): Eukaryota > Viridiplantae > Streptophyta > Magnoliopsida > Caryophyllales > Amaranthaceae > Chenopodium > Chenopodium quinoa. The sequence goes on along the minus strand of NW_018742817.1, from coordinate 3,776,069 downwards.
AAAGTATTTAGAGAGAAAAAGTAGAGAGAAGTTGGAGCAAATTGCTTATGCAGTAAATGAGATGTTTCTATCCACCCCTCCCATCATAAATAATTGGGGTATTTATAGGGGTGGGAATGTGTGCCATCTAGGGTTTAGTGACCTAGAATGGTGTGCTCTGATTGAATTGGCGGCGCAATCGGGTAGGGACAAGTGTCTTTTTGGGGCGCTGTTATGGCGTGTTTCTCGGGATTTGGGCCTCCTGATGTAAGGAGTCATTCAGGTGCTCTCTTGTTTGCCACATGTCATCTTCTTATTGGGGTACGTGTCGCCCTGTTATTGGGCCATGTGTCACTATAGGATTGGACCACGTGTTGGGGGTATTTTTACCCTAAACATTTGCCCCTTAGAGGGGGTGGCTCGTACCATACGAGCCGCCTCCTCTAACTTTCACTCATCTAGGGACGTTTGAGTACCGGGCTGATGGAGCAATTTGATTGGAAGAGGCAGAGTATACCGTCTGCTTGGTTTTGGGAAAGATCCTTTGGGCTAACTGCCTTAATTCGTCCGCCTGATTTCATCTTTGGACCTTAGTCTTGAAATTAGACGGACGAGAGGTGCCGCCTGTAATCAGGTGGGACACCTGTTCTCCGCATTTTTTGGACTGACGGTTTAAATTTGCTAACCTGGCCGTCAATTCTGACGCGCCGTTTGGGCAATCGTACATCTTCTCCTTCCATTTAGACGAAATGGTTTAAATAACTATTTAAGTTTCTAGGTTAGATTTTTTCAAAAAGAGTCCTTTAAGCTTCTGGGCGGGAAAGGTGATTTTACCATTTTTCCCCATAAATTTGCTTATAAATAAGACTTGTTTGACTTTATTATGTCACTTTGAAAATTTGCTATTTTAAGAGAGATATTAGAGCTTTTAGAGAGAGAAAGTGATTTTTTTCCCAATCTTCAAGAGCTCCACCGTGACTTTGAGTTTTCCGGTCAACCTACCAAGATCTTCAAAGTCTTCAAGTTTTATACTCGTATAGAGTTAACCGTCTGCATTTCTTTATTTTTTCCTTTTTCATACTTGTTTTATTTTTTAAACACGAACTGGCACAATACTAGGACTCTAGAGTCTCATGAGGTCGGTCGGTCGTTCGCCTGGAACTGAGGAGTCTAGAGTGGACAGAGACAACTCATCCTCACTTTAGAGTAGTGGGTCCATTTGTAGTGCGTACCAACTCACCCCCACCTATTCTTCTCTGTTCTTGTAGTCGAACATGGCGCGTACGAGACAAACGTACAAGCGTGATGCCGCTAGAAACCCTGACAGTAGTATGGTCAATCCCTTAGTCCCTTATGATCCAAGAAATACGGACGGGGATAGTACGGGTATTACTGTTAGTGGTAGTGCCTGTTTAGTAGTGGAGGTGACCGCCTCCTTTATATGGCAAGAAGCCTAACAAAACACCTCTCGGTCTTCTTCAAGACAAGCCAGGGAGGGAGAGACTGTGTCGTCTGGGCAAAATTCGATATAACGCCTTTCACAATACACCAGTTTGGTCTTAATGCTGTAGAGCTGCCATCTTTTGAAAGGCATCCTTCAACAAATCAGGCGGATGCTAGGTCCGGCTGAGGGGGGTCGTCTGACCCAAATCCCCAACAACTCTCAACACAATCTACCATGTCGGCCAGGACTATGACTAGGATACGTAATTCTGAATTAGCCGACCTGCCCCCTCGCAACGCTCTTCCTTTGGGAAATCAGATGGACACTGATGGAGGGAAGAAAGATAAAGGTAAAAGACCCTTAGTGCCTAAAGGTACCATTGTTACTGATGTTGGCCAGGGCTCCATGGGAGGGAGCTCGACCGAGGCTGCTGCCTTGGACACAGTGTTGTCCTCTAAATTCGGCTCGGCCAAGGCCCCTAAATCCGGACGACGATCAGGCGGCCGAAGAGGACAATGTCGAGAACTTTAAAGACCCGTATGCCTGTATGGTCGACGACGTTGCCTTAGATTTTTTGAACCATAATTTGAGGAGTTCAAAGAATTCCTCTAACTTGGGGAAGGTTACCAAATCGTGGCGACGAGTCGCTCACACTCGGTGGCCGCCTAGGAAGGTAGGAGCCAAAGGAAAAAATGCTTTAGCGTCTATCGCGCCGCCTTAGAGATGTGCCTTCGCTTTTCCCTACATCCATTCGTCTAGGCCCTGCTTGACGAATACAACATCGCCATTTTCCAGCTGGTGCCGAGCAGATGGGTAAACATATTCGGCTATCTGGTGACGTGCCTCAAGCAAGGCATTAATCCGGACGTCCCAGTTTTTCTTGAAATGCACTCCATGGTGCGGCTAGATGTAGAAATGGATGGCTGCTTTATTCTGAATACCCAGAAAGAATATTAGGTGGTTGACCAAAGAAAAACTAGAGTATTACGAACTTAAAGGTTTTCTCACTTTCAAGGAGATGCCTTATTGAGTTCAAATCAAGTGATTTTTCCCAAACCCAAAACTTGTGTATTTATAAGGAAGGGGGCCTTGATCTCCCTTTTCCCATCAATGTGGGAAAATTGCATTTTTCCTCAATTTATTTTAATCAAAAATAAATTAAAATGCAAAGCAATCAACAAGCTCCAAGTGGCATATGGAGAGCATGGGTAGGTGAGGACCACCAAAGGGGGAGACCAAAATCCCCTTGCTCTCCAAGCAAGGCCATAAGACCGGTCCCCACTTTTAACCGGGCTGATCAAGCACACATGGCTGGCTGGCAGCCTGCCTTCACTGCCAAGGCTGCCTAGCTGGCACCTAGCACCAAGGCTGGGCTGCCAAGTTAGCTCGCACACGCATGCGTGTAGCAAGTAGGCCACGCACGCAATGCGGGATGCTGCTGCGATGCGTGCTGCTATGCGAAAGGCAAGGCCCAGCTGTTGCTCCTTGGTGCTGCTACGCTAGTAAGCACGCACATCACACGCACACACAACACGCTGCTTGCGTGCTTATGCTGTGCGAGTGCGATGTTGCTGCGATTCTGTGAGGGGCTGGGTGCTTGGCCTGGCATGCTAGCAAGCATGCATAGCCACAACACGCATACGTATAGCACTATGCTTGCGATGCTTGCATGCTAAGTGCAGCCTAGCTTCGCCCATGCTTGTGGCTAAGTGCGATGCCCACCACGTTAGCATGCATGCGGTTGGTGCCCTTGCCTAGCCTAGCACTCGCATGGCTAGGCCAATGCGATGCTACGGCTTGGCTTGTTCTTGTCGCTTGCTTGATTCTACGTCTCGTCGAATTCTAAATTCGACTTGACTTGTGACGCTCGGTTTCGACGCTCTAGGCTCGATATCCGATGTCTTTGTTCGTAATACTCTAATGACTCATGTAATCCTTCGGATTGATTCGTCGTCAGATCAGTTATTCGATTGGGGTGCGACCCAAAGGGTTCAGTCAAGATTAAGACGTAATATTAATTACACATTAATACTACTGATTGGAAGCGGCCTCCACCTAGGCGTTCCGATCACTTGACCTCACTGAAGAATTAGCTTTCTAATAATTCCGAACCCTTTATCGGAATAATACACTTGTTTCAGCACGACTAGAAGCGTCGATTCTACCGTATTAGAACCAACAATGAGGAATTCAATTTACGGATGAACCGCTTCAATGCCAAACCTATCCAACTTGGACGTGGGATGCACAAACCCACTAAGCCGCATGTCCATCCTGATAACGAATTTCAACTTGACTATTATAAGGTTAAGAAAGTGATTAGGAATGGGAAGTATGTGACCGTGTCGTCCAATTGGATTCCACTAGCTGACTGCCTTAGGAATTCGGTATTCATGTCGACCTACGGCCTATACCGGAACTACCCCAAAGGTGGAACCTTGTGACTTGCCTGTTCAAATGTTTTTGTAACTTGAAAATATTCTAACACTTTCGTGTTCTTTTCAGATGAAGCTCTTGCAATGTTGGACCCCAAATAAAAAGGAGAAACCAACATGTCCGCCTTTAGCTTGGTGCGGTATAAGCTTTGCCAGCAGCAGTACGATCAAGCTAAAGAGGTACTAATGACTTCTCTTTTTTTTTTTTTTTTGGCCGAGCTGGTATGTTAGGAAGAGAATCCTTTCCTACTTCGCTCGGACGCAATTCTTTTCATTATATTGCTGAGCTGGTATGTTGGGAAGGGTGTTCTTCCTAATTTTGCTTGGACACTATTTCTTACTTTGGCTTCATTCTGCTCTTTGTAGGCGTCCACTCCCATGACCAAGAGGATAGCAGATGTTCAATTCTAGGAAGACAACAGCCTCAAAGGCTAAGTCTTCCCCCAATGCGGCCAAGACCACACCGCTGACTACTTCTAAGCAGTCTAAAGAAGACCAACCCCAGCTGAAACCTTATGAGGTTTTCCAAGTCCGTGGATCCGCAAACTGAGGCGGTCCATGATAAAAACTGTTCACATGGGCGAAGGGGGAAGGTCGTCCCCATCCAAAACGACCGGTAACACGGCCTCAACTCTGCATGTCAACGTGATTACTGAATTAGAGTGGCAGAAGGATGCCAATCAAGCGGTTGAAGAGAAACACGGTCGCACCCAAGAAATTGGGGAACAACTGCTTCCCACTCACTTAGTCGGGTTCAACATACCATCCTCTCCATCCTTCTCGAAAGGTATATAAGACACTGGCATGTTTAGTACTTGTATTTTTAACTTCAATGATCTAACTTTTTTCATGGTTGGCACATATATTGCCGAGGAGATGTACATGAAGCTGCCCGGTCAGTCACTTACAAGCGTCGATCGGAAGGTCATCAGGGAAGCCATGCATCGGGCCGTCCCTAGGAAGCAGCGGGACAAGTTCCGCGGCATTGAAAAGGGCTTCCTTAGCCCCATGATTAACTGCAGCGTCGAGGTAACCACCCTTTGTCTAAGCATCAATAGTTAGCTTATTTTTATACTTTTCCCTTCCTTACTCGTTTATGTCCAAATGCAGCTCTTCCTTAGGCTTAGTGCCTTCTTGGATTGGCGGTCCAAGGAAAAAGAAAAGATCAAGGCGGCCTGGGCTGAAATAAGAAGGATCTCCGATGAGAGTACCGGAACACTGGCTATGCAAGAGACCCAGCACAAGGCGACCCTTAACGCACTATTTGAAAATTGGCCCGCCAGACCGAGGACGTTATCAAGATGGGCGATGCCCTTGAGCAAGAGCGACTAGCTCAGGAGACTCTTTAAAAAGAGAAGGAAGAGGTGGAAGCCAACGCTTCTCAATGGAAAGAGGGCTTTGAAGCCTCACAGAAGTTCAAGACCGAGTTGGACTTTAGCCGACAGGTGCTACAAGCGGCTTTGAATGAGATAGACTCCCTCAAACTTGAGGTTGGGCGCCTTAATAAATCCATTGCAGATTTGACTGAGCAGCTCAAGGTGCCCCAGCCAATCGACCTTGAGGAGGCTGTCCGTCTTGAGCACAAGGCCGAGCAGAGACTGAAAAGCCGCTTCTATAAGGCGTTTGCCATGATGGTTGACGTCGGTGAGGTGGCTTACTATCAGGAGCGCTTTGCCCGCCAACTCGACCATGTCTCTCTCAAGGAGGAGTCCGAGGCCGTCGACCTACCCCCTCCGAGTTCATTGAAACTTCTTCTCCCTCTCAAAGCGGTGACGAAGATGATGCTGAAGGTGATGGGGAGGAGGAGGTAAAGAAGCCGGCTAAGACGGACGAGGCCACAAATGCCAACGATGATGAGGCACCGGCTGAGTGAGGAGCTCGGGTCCCCTGCTGTAGTTATTAAGCTTTTTGTACTTTAGTTTTTATTTCCTTGCTTTGAATGATATCAATTTGTGCCGCCTATTTGAGCGGTCTTGTATCATATTTTTTTTATATTGCCGTCTGTTTGAGCGGCTTTTATATATGCAAGTTGATTAGGGGGTTTTCCCCGCCCAATCAGTGTACGCCACGTGGACCAATCAGGTCCTGCCAAGTGTCCTCCATGTGGACCTCTCAGTGCCTGCCACGTGGCATACAACCATTTGTCCACCATGAACCAATGATACCACACCAAGTGGCCTGCTGTTTGCCACCTAGGAAAATGGCCACCTAGGCCCAGTTTCCGGGAAAAGCCCGATCAGCTCTAGGTTGACCTAAACCTTGGATTGGGCATGCTTCCCAAGACTATAAATACCTTCATTAATCCTCATAAAAGGGGATTCGGCAATTAATTACTCTCACCTAGAGAAAACTAAACACACCGATCACTCCTCCCCTTGAGGAACCAGATTTCCCACCTTTACTTTTCCGCACTTATTTACTCCTCAAACAAGTACTAACTTGACCGTCGGAGGCGGAGCTCCCACTACCCGGAGTCTCCGTTTTTTTGCAGGTACAGGCGCAAGGATATCAGTCCCGGAATTGTAACTCTCCCACAGGACATTAGAAAACCCCGAAACATTTTGGTGCCGTCTGTGGGGAGAGTACTTTCGAGATGGCATCACAGTCTGGACCGAATTAAAGCGAGAAGCGTCCTATGGATGACCCTCAGGTCTATAATAACCAGGATACTGACAATGAGGTTGAGGTCGAGACTCACACGACCTCAGACGGGACCTTAAGAGCTCGACGAACTCGTTCGTCTAAAAGGAAGGAACGACAGGATTGCCTGGCTGGATCTAGTAAACCAGCCGACCAGCCGCTTGATCATCAACAGGCTGCCGAGGGATCTGCCCCATCACTAGAAGTGAACTCATAACTTTTGATTAGGGGATTTTTCCCTACCAATCACCATCTGACAAGTGGACCTTTCAGGCTCTACCAAGTGTCCACCACATGGACCAATTGCAGCCTGCCACGTGTCAGGTGTCGCCTAGTCCACCTTGGACCTCTTATGTCATGACACGTGGCTCCCCTATGCCAACTAGGCAAAACGGCCACCTAGGCCCAATCCTTGGAAGAAGCCCAGTCAGCCCTAGGTTAACCTAAACCTAGCATTTGGCACGCTTCCCAAGGTTATAAATACTCTAATTAATCCTCATTAAGGGGGATTAAGCAAATTAATTACTCTCACCTAGAGAAAACCTTTACCTTTTTTCCGCATCTATTACTCCTAAAAAATTACTAACTTGACCGTCGGAGGCAGAGCTCCCACCACCCGGAGTCTCTGTTGTTTTGCAGGTACAGGCGCCCGATTCCAGTCCCGGAATAGTAACTCTCCCGCAGGACATCAGAAAACCCCGAAACATTTTGGCGCCGTCTGTGGGGAGAGTACTTTCGAGATTGCATCAACGTCTGTACCAGATCCAGAAGAGAGGCGTCCAGTGGACGACCCTCAAGTCTACTCAGACCAAGACACTGAGAATGAGGTCGAGGTTGAAGCACTCACGGCTTCAGACGGGACCCTAAGGGCCCGACGCACCCGTCACACCAAAAGGAAAGAACGGGTAGATTACCAAGCTGGACCCAGCAATCCAGCTGGCTCATCGCCTGATCAGCAACAGGCGGCTGATGGATCCGCTCCTATTACAAGAAACGAACTCTTGACTTTTATGAGGGGGTTCAAAGGAGAGATCCAAGAATTAATCAGTAAGAAGACGCTTGCTCCCTCCAATGAGCAGTCGGCTAGGAAACCTTCCCAATCCGGAAGAAGGAAACCTGTACATGGTCGAGAGGCGACTCCTCACCCTAAATCTAGGAAGTGGGAGCCGCCTGTGATTGACTTAACAAAGTACCGCTTCCTCTCACCAGGGAAGAGAAAGCTCATTCGTCATGTACAAGCGGATGGGTCGAAGAAGACATACTCAGATGCTCGGCTGTTGCTAGAGCAGAAGAAAAATGACCGACTGTCAGAGTCGGCCTCTACTTCAGATTTTCAAGATAGTCTGCACAATACCTCCATGAGGTATACACAATCAAATTATGAGGGTCAGACAGGCGGTACCTCCTGTCGGTCTGGATTTCATAAAGATCAGTCGGTACCTAACATGCCATACGTACCACAACAACAATACTTTTTGCAGCCTCCCTTATTTGGAGGGTAGGCGGCAAAAAACGTCCAACCTTTGGACTGGCAACTACGGTTGCAAAGACTTGGAGAACAGCCGTCCGCCTTCTCCAAGGAAATTACAGAGGCCGCCCAGCCGGCCAAAGTTAAGAATGTGTTAGTAGGCGCCTACGATGGCACTACTAACCCTGAAGATCATTTAATAGCGTTCACAAACCTAATGTACCTCCAAGGGTTGGATGATCCCACTTGGTGCAAGTGTTTTCCAGCGACTCTCAAAGGAATCGCCCAACAATGGTTCGGCAACCTGCCAACTGGTTGTGTGAATAATTTCAGGACGCTTGCCTACCTGTTCACCTCCAACTTTGCTATGAACATCCCTGCAAAGAAGACGACCCTTTACTTAGGGACCATTCAGCAGGGGCGAGAAGGAGGGGCTCCGTTCCTACATCAGGCGGTTTAACCTGATGAGGATTCAAATACAAGGGCTGCCAGATGAGGTAGCCTACACTGATTTTTTCAGAGGTCTTAAGGATGGGTCGACCTTCAAGTTTGACTTGGTCCGAAAGAGGGTTGCGACTCTCCAAGAAGCACTGATAGAAGCTGAAGCCTATATACAGGCGACTGATCTCTGCAATACTGGAAAACAGTCGGACGGAAGGAGGTCTGACAAAAAAGAAAGCCGACAAAAGCAATCGGTAAATAAAGATGAGAAAAAGAGGAAAGAAGTCTGGGTGGCCGACTCTTCTGGACAGCCGGCCTAGAAAAAGAAGAGAGAATTTAAACCATACTCTCCCAAGTATGCGTTCAACAAGGATAGCCAAGCTATCCTCAAAGAAATCAAGAGCCGGATCTCAATCGAGAAGCCGGCCCCCATGAAGGGTTCTGTAAGCAATCGGAACCAGGATAAATTCTGTCACTTTCATGAAGATGTTGGTCATAAAACCAATGAATGTATCAGCCTTATGCGTTACCTGGACCGCCTGGCTGAAAAAGGCGACCTTGACTCCTATGTCAAGAAGTCCAAGGGGAACACTTCCCTAAAGAATTAGCAGTCGGCCAAAAAAAATCATCAGCCGGCCGATAGTTTTGATACTGATGACGCAGTCGTCTACACTATAGCAAGCGACTTCTCAGGAGGCGGCCCCACTATCAGGGGCAACAAAGATACTATCAGGCGGCTAGATGTTAATTCTGTTCACCAAGAACGGACCGCCCAGAGTTCATTCCCAGAGATTGTCATCATAGAAGAGGATCTGGGAGGTGTTAAGGGGCCGCATGATGACCCCATTGTCATTCAGTGCAAGGTGGCCAACCAAAGAGTTGGTCGAATTCTAATAGATACTAGTAGTTCCTCTGATCTCATCAGTAGTAGGTGCTTGGCTAAGCTCAAGTACAAAACTGATTGCATACATCCGGTATCCCACCCTTTAGTAGGGTTTGGAGGAGGTGTCGTTGATATACGTGTTTTATACAATGGTTTTCCCCGGTTTTACTTAGTAATTTTATATGGTTTTGAGCTCTACGGAGCCATTTCTTGCTAACAATCTCTTCTTTAGTGTATTCGATTGTTTTAGTAAGCTTTTCAGGAATATGAAGCGTTTCTAGGCAATTGGACGTGTTTTTAGTAGATTCGGAAGAGTTGATAGCCAAGAACTGCAATTTATGTGGAGTGCCCGACCGGGCATGGCTTGCCCGGGCAGACCGGGCAATGAAGAGTTCACAGGAAGAAGCCCAATTCTGAACGGTGCAACGCGCGCCCGATCGGGCAGGCTTCGCCCGGTCAGACCGGGCGATGAAGAAGTCAAGTTATGAAGATGCAATTCTGGAAACGTGTTACGCGCGCCCGACCGGGCGAGGTTCGCCCGGTCTGACCGGGCAAAGAAGGAAAACTGTCGTATTTTACGCAGCCTTCCTCCGCCCGATCGGGCGAGGTTTGCCCGGTCTGACCGGGCGATGTTCAAGATTGCGCGATTTCAGCTATTTCCGAATTTCTATCTTTTGAGGGTATAAATACCCTTTTGTAATTAACTTTTAAAGAGAGTTTTTCATTAGTTTTTCTCCTTAAGCCCTAGAAAACTCTCAAGAACCCTAGTTTTATTTCCTTTAAGCAATTTCAATCTTTTAATCCCAGATTAATCAATTGTTCATCAACAATTTGAGTTCTTTCAATTGGAGTAATTGGTATTTATCTTACTTCACTCTTTTCTGATATTCACTGTTCTCTAAATATGTTTTCTTTACTGTTTCTTGTTTTTGAACTTGATTTTGATTTTATTATGATGTGTGAGTAGTTTCCTTAATCCGGGATCTTGCTAAGCCCGATTATGATTGATGTATAAAGTAGATCTTTAAATTCCCCAATAATAATCCCAATTGACATGCTTAATTGATTGTGTTTATGCCAATACTAGATTAGGAATAATTAGTATTGTTATCATCCCTTTGTTCTTATTGCAACGGAAGTTGGGTATTAACGGGATTAGGTTATTCCAATTAAGGGTTTGAAGATCATCACGGAAGTAGATGATTGAATAATTAGGAATCTAGGCATGGTGTTTAATGTCCCTTATTCGCTTGATTCCACGGAAGTAGGCTTGATAGTTAATTTGGGAAGCCATTGATAACTTGGAAGAGACCTTTGGTATTATTATTAGGGATTGCTTTTCTTCTTGTCAATTGATTTATATATTGGGGGTAGATTTATTAGTTTATCAATCATAATCGTGGTAATGCTTGATCTTGGATGCTTTAGTTTATTGATTAATATTTCCTCTAGTTAATTGTGTTATTTAATATATTAGTTGATTATTATCATCCATTATTGATTGGTGACGTGCTTAGTGATTAATTGAGTCTGATTAATTGAATGAACCATAGTCTCTTGGGATTCGATCCTTACTTGCCCTACTACACAGTTAGAAGGAATAGTTAGGTTATTTTTGTTAGGTACGCGATAAGCCTATCAAATTTTGGCGCCGTTGCCGGGGACTAACGGTTTCATATTGATTTTCCGTGATTCGTTTTTACTAAGCGTTGTTTGTTGCTTCGGCTATTGCCTCCTGTGTTTTTGATGTTCTTTGCCTAGTTCTTTGTTGTATGCAAACACGTCGCTCAGGGTCAGACGACTTAGTGCCTCTCGATTCAGAAATTGAAGCGACTGCAAGAAGACGAAGAAGTAGAAGAAGAGCAGGTAACAGAAATATGGAAGACCAAGCAACAAAGTCTCTTTTGGAGTACGGTATCCCTGACACAACAACCGGACTCCTTTCTAGCATTGTTAGACCACCTATCACCGCTCAGAATTTTGAATTGAAACCGCAGTTTATTCAATTCATATCCAATGATTCATTTACTGGCACACCTCTTGATTGCCCAGTGAATCATATAGATGGTTTCTTGGAAAAGTGTGACACTATGAAGCTGAATGGTGTTACAGATGATGCTCTTAGACTTCGCCTTTTTCCATTCTCATTACGGGATAGGGCGAAGGAATGGTTAAGAGATGAGGGTTCTGGTTCCTTTGATACATGGGATAAACTAGTAAAAGCTTTTCTGGTCAAGTTCTTGGGACAAGAAAAGACTGCAAGATTAAGGAACGAGCTATCCACTTTCAGGCAATCAGATGAAGAATCCTTATATGACGCATGGAGGAGATTCAAGAGATTACAGAGACAGTGCCCTCATCATGGCATACCTGAATGGATGTTAATCCAAACCTTTTATAACGGTCTAACCCATGAATTCCGGATCTATATCGACGCCGCATCTGGAGGCTCCCTTTTAACTAAAAATCCAACCGAAGCAAAGGAGCTGGTTGAGAAGATGTCAGCCAATGACAACTATCACCCAGGCGGCCGAAATAGTGTCAAGAAAGGAGGTAAATTAGATGTTGATGCTCTAACTCTTTTAACTAGTTCTGTGCAGGCACTTTCAAGCAAGTTCGATAGATTACAAACTGGATCTTCTAATAATGTGCTAGAAACTTGTCAAATGTGTAATACTCAAGGTCACATCGCACCTAATTGCCCACGAAATTCGAATGAGGTATCAATTGAGGAAGCCAATGCCTTCTACAATTCCAACCCTAAAAGACCATACGATCCCCATTCTAATACTTATAATGAAGGTTGGAAGAATCACCCAAATTTCTCATACAAAAACACCCAGGCTCAGCAAAATCCACCTCCGCCCCCACCTCGAAACAACAATTATAATCCACCTGGTTTTCAACCAAGACCACCCCTAGTACAACAACCCATGCAACCTATGCAACCACTCCCTCAAAAATCCAATCTCGAACTAATGATGGAGAACTTCATCAACACCACAAATAATTCCATCCAACAGTTACAAGCCCAGAATAAGCTCATGGAAAATCAAATAAGCCAACTTGCTCATCAAGTCGGCCAATCTTCAAAAACACCAGGTACGTTTCCTGGCCAAACAGAGCAACCACAAAAGGGGCACATGAATGCTGTAATTTTAAGGAGTGGAAAACAGTTGGAAGACCTTCCCGTAAGGGAACCATCAACGATAGATATTGAGGGAATGAGTGAAAAACAGGGGATTTTGCAAAATTCTTCTTCGCCCGGTCAGACCGGGCAATGTCCGCCCGATCGGGCGCGAGAAGCAGTCGACGAAAAACAGGGGACTGTGCGAATTTCTTCTTCGCCCGGTCAGACCGGGCAAGGTCCGCCCGATCGGGCGCAAGAAGAAATTCCAGACAAACAGAAGAACATAAGCAGCTCTTCTTCGCCCGGTCAGACCGGGCAATCACTGCCCGACCGGGCGGGAGATCCAGACAGCCTAATTCCAAGGAATGATGTTCAAGAAAAGCCACGGGAACCGATCCCACCTCTCGCCCCATACATGCCAAGAGTCCCTTTCCCACAGAGGTTAGCCCAGGCTAAGTTAGAGAAAAAGTACGGTAAATTTCTAGACATCCTTAAGAAACTTCACATTAATATACCGTTCTTGGATGCAATTTCTGAAATGCCTTCTTATGCAAAGTTTTTGAAAGACATGCTATCTAACAAGAAGAAGCTTGCAGAGAATGCTACTGTTTCTCTAACTGCAGAATGTAGTGCCATTCTGCAAAACACTCTTCCTAAGAAACTAGGTGATCCAGGCAGCTATTCAATCCCAGTGAAGCTCGGAGATATAGAGATCAATAGAGCGCTATGCGATCTTGGTGCAAGTGTAAGCCTTATGCCGCTCTCCATCTGCGAAAAGCTTCAAATGGGTGAGCTAAAGCCTACAAGGATATCTCTGCAACTTGCAGACAGGTCAGTTAAATTTCCCCTCGGTATACTTGAAGATGTTCCATTGCGAGTTGGTAAATTCTTTATTCCATGTGATTTTGTTGTTATGGAAATGGAAGAAGATGCCCATGTCCCTATTATTCTTGGTAGACCATTCTTAGCTACTGCAGGTGCAATTATTGACATGAAGAATGGGAAAATAACATTTGAAGTAGGGGATGAGAAAATGGAGTATTCATTACTGAATGCTATGGGAAATCCGTCTATGGGTGAGACTATTTGTCAAGTGGATGTCCTCGATGATCTACAACAAGAACAACTTCCCCTGATCAAAAAGGAAGATGCTCTTGAAACGGTGTTGATAGGGAGTATCCATGATGAAGATTGGGAAGTAAGGGAGTACACGAGGCTACTAGAAGACGCAAAAGCTAATCCAATCATCGCTCCAGTCAAGGAAGTCCTTAGTACATCGAGTGTTGGGGAGAGTTCGACGCCTCCCGAGGTAGAGTTGAAACCCCTTCCATCTAATCTTAAATATGCATATCTTGGTCCTAAAAATACATACCCTGTTATTGTTAATGCTGAGCTTAATAACATTGAATTAGAGAAACTTCTCGCTGTTTTAAGAAAATATAGAAATGTTATTGGGTATACCATTGATGATATCAAGGGTATTAATCCCTCTTTTTGTATGCATAAGATCATTCTTGAGGACGATCATGCCTCCTCTAGAGAACCTCAAAGAAGGCTAAATCCAACTATGATGGAGGTAGTCAAGAAAGAGGTTCTCAAATTGCTTGCTGCAGGAATAATCTACCCTATCTCAGATAGTAAGTGGGTTAGTCCTGTACAAGTAGTACCAAAGAAAGGAGGTATGACAGTTGTCAAGAATGACAAAGGCGAGCCTGTTGCCACAAGAACTGTTACAGGGTGGCGGATGTGCATTGATTACAGACAATTAAATAAAGCCACCCGTAAAGATCATTTCCCCTTGCCTTTCATTGATCAAATGCTCGAACGATTGGCTAACCATTCCTTTTTCTGTTACTTGGATGGATATTCCGGTTTTTTTCAAATCCCCATCCGCCCTTGTGATCAGGAAAAGACTACATTCACATGTCCATATGGCACCTTCGCATATCGCAGAATGCCATTCGGACTGTGTAATGCCCCAGCCACGTTCCAACGGTGTATGATGGCTATTTTCTCAGGTCTCATAGAAAATTCTATGGAAGTTTTTATGGATGATTTTTCTGTTTATGGTTCATCTTTCGATATTTGCCTTGATAATCTAACAAAGGTGCTCCATAGATGCCAGGATGTCAATCTGATATTGAACTGGGAGAAGTGCCATTTTATGGTACAACAGGGAATCGTTTTAGGCCATGTAGTTTCAAACAAAGGGATTGAGGTGGACAAAGCCAAAGTAGAGGTAATAGAGAAACTTCCCCCTCCAAATTCTGTGAAAGAAGGAGAGCAAGTCCTTCTATTCAATTCAAGGTTGAAACTATTTCCAGGGAAACTCAGGTCAAGATGGTCGGGCCCTTTCACGGTCTACAAAGCATATCCTTATGGCACCATTGAATTATGGAACAACACCGGGGGCACCTTCAAAGTCAATGGACAAAGGGTGAAGCACTATCGAGCGGGAGATCCTATTGAAGAAAAGTCAGATATCACATTCTCTTCCTCACCACAAACTCAATGAGGATGAATACGGTCAAGCTAATGACCTTCTAAACAAGCGCTTGCGGGAGGCAACCCGATTCTTTTTGAGGAGCCGTCGAGATTCCTATGCTCTCCTTAAGCTGCAATGAGGCCATTGCCGCATTTAGCTTGGGGGAGTTGCTTCGTACATGTGGTATTCTCTCTCCTTATCTCTCTTATCTTTCTTGTTTTATTTTAGTGTAGTTATTTTAGTTTTTTTTTTTTTTTTTAAAAAAAAAAAAAAAAAAACATACAAAAAATACGATCCAATGAATAATAAATCATGCTTCCCTGTGCCCCATTCATGAAAATTGTTTTAATTCTTGGTATATGATGACGAGTATTGTGGATAGGTTAGCCATGATTTGATGTTTGATTACTTGGATGTCTTAACATGAGTCAATTTTGCCCAACTACTTGTGAATATAGTGCTTGACTAGTTGATTTGGTTAGGAATGTGTGTTAGTTCCTGGTATGTCAATGAAGTTGAGTATTGGTTTATAACTTTGAGTAATGTTTGCATGACTCATTAATATGCACATTGAGGAGGACGAAGGCATTTGTTCCTCTAGGTGGCTTTCAGACGATATTAGATACATTTGTTCCCTTCTTGCTACCCATGTTGTTGCTTGTGCCCTTTTATTGTTTATTTTGCCACATTACAAGCCTATTTAAGCCCCATTGGTTACTAGTCCCAAGCTTGGCTTGGGGGAGCTAATAGTGAGTGAGGTGAGGGAGTTGTAGTGTGCATGTAATCTGCACAATTTTGGGTGGATTTGAGAAGTTTTTATTTGTTCTTATTGTTGTGGATTGAAAAAATTGAAAATTTATTGTGCAAAGAAAAAATTCCAATGTGAGATGAAAAAAAGGGAAAAGAAAGAGCAAAAGAAAAAATTGTTTCAATGTTCAAGTGTTCTAATTGAAGGCTGCTCAAGAAAAAAAAGGAGAGTTCAAAGTTTGTTTGTTCACTCAAGTTCTATAATTTTATATTTTGTATATATGAGTGAAATTTTAAGTGTTGGAAATTTTTAATATAATTGGATGTTTGGTGAATTTTTGGTAGAGTTGAGTTGTGTTGGAGATGATTTGGTCATTAATTCATTTTGACCTTGGTTTTATTTATTAGGATTTTGGCTCCCTTAAGCATAGCTTTACTCTTACATTTTCCCAAATATTTCCTACCTTTTATCCTAGCCTTACATTACAAGCTTTGAAGACCTTCTGACCTTTGTGCATAGAGTTGTGTGAATGTGAAATTAGTTGTTTTCCAATGCAAAGAATGATTTGATATATTTCGAGTCGACTGCTAGGTTGAGTGCTTGTTTTCTTTAAACACACGAGTGCGTGAGTTTGGGAGGGCATTGTTCACATTTAAAGGAGTTGGATGGAGAGCGATCGAGTATATCTTTTACTCGCCACATAAATGAGAGTTGAGTGTGTGAACACTAGTCTTGAATTCTATATGCTCTTGTGGTTTGCTCTATTTGACTATTGTCAGACAGGATGAGTAGTCAGATGGATTTGATTGGTTGACTTTGATGCATAACTGTCGAGTTTACCTTTAATCGTATTTATTGATTTGAATTGCTTTTGGGGTGAAGTATTGATTTATTTATTCATTGCTTTGCTTAGGGACAAGCAAAGGTTTAGCTTGGGGGAATTTGATATACGTGTTTTATACAATGGTTTTCCCCGGTTTTACTTAGTAATTTTATATGGTTTTGAGCTCTACGGAGCCATTTCTTGCTAACAATCTCTTCTTTAGTGTATTCGATTGTTTTAGTAAGCTTTTCAGGAATATGAAGCGTTTCTAGGCAATTGGACGTGTTTTTAGTAGATTCGGAAGAGTTGATAGCCAAGAACTGCAATTTATGTGGAGTGCCCGACCGGGCATGGCTTGCCCGGGCAGACCGGGCAATGAAGAGTTCACAGGAAGAAGCCCAATTCTGAACGGTGCAACGCGCGCCCGATCGGGCAGGCTTCGCCCGGTCAGACCGGGCGATGAAGAAGTCAAGTTATGAAGATGCAATTCTGGAAACGTGTTACGCGCGCCCGACCGGGCGAGGTTCGCCCGGTCTGACCGGGCAAAGAAGGAAAACTGTCGTATTTTACGCAGCCTTCCTCCGCCCGATCGGGCGAGGTTTGCCCGGTCTGACCGGGCGATGTTCAAGATTGCGCGATTTCAGCTATTTCCGAATTTCTATCTTTTGAGGGTATAAATACCCTTTTGTAATTAACTTTTAAAGAGAGTTTTTCATTAGTTTTTCTCCTTAAGCCCTAGAAAACTCTCAAGAACCCTAGTTTTATTTCCTTTAAGCAATTTCAATCTTTTAATCCCAGATTAATCAATTGTTCATCAACAATTTGAGTTCTTTCAATTGGAGTAATTGGTATTTATCTTACTTCACTCTTTTCTGATATTCACTGTTCTCTAAATATGTTTTCTTTACTGTTTCTTGTTTTTGAACTTGATTTTGATTTTATTATGATGTGTGAGTAGTTTCCTTAATCCGGGATCTTGCTAAGCCCGATTATGATTGATGTATAAAGTAGATCTTTAAATTCCCCAATAATAATCCCAATTGACATGCTTAATTGATTGTGTTTATGCCAATACTAGATTAGGAATAATTAGTATTGTTATCATCCCTTTGTTCTTATTGCAACGGAAGTTGGGTATTAACGGGATTAGGTTATTCCAATTAAGGGTTTGAAGATCATCACGGAAGTAGATGATTGAATAATTAGGAATCTAGGCATGGTGTTTAATGTCCCTTATTCGCTTGATTCCACGGAAGTAGGCTTGATAGTTAATTTGGGAAGCCATTGATAACTTGGAAGAGACCTTTGGTATTATTATTAGGGATTGCTTTTCTTCTTGTCAATTGATTTATATATTGGGGGTAGATTTATTAGTTTATCAATCATAATCGTGGTAATGCTTGATCTTGGATGCTTTAGTTTATTGATTAATATTTCCTCTAGTTAATTGTGTTATTTAATATATTAGTTGATTATTATCATCCATTATTGATTGGTGACGTGCTTAGTGATTAATTGAGTCTGATTAATTGAATGAACCATAGTCTCTTGGGATTCGATCCTTACTTGCCCTACTACACAGTTAGAAGGAATAGTTAGGTTATTTTTGTTAGGTACGCGATAAGCCTATCAGTCGTTCACCCAGTAGGACGAGTGGATCTACCTATCCGCCTGGGTGAGAAAGGGGAGGGCCGTCACATGGTGGTTCGGTTCTTAGTGGTTGAGGAACTCTCGGCCTATAACATGATCTTGGGACGACCCACTCTGAACAACTCTAAAGCTGTCATTGTCTCCTCTCTTATGCTGCTCAAATTTGAGAAGGATGATGGAACAATCGGATCCATAAGGGGAGATCAAAAGATGGCACGAGAGTGTTACCTCTCGGACATCAAACCCACTGTGGTATCTGCTGGTCCAAGTGGTGAAAGAGTTGACCTCGAACTCGTCAAGGAGGATGCGCCTGCTCAAAAGGCAGGCGGCAAGAAAAGAAAGGCCGACCAATCAGGGGCCGAGAGAAGAGAAAAAAGATAGCAATCACTGGTAGAGGAGCGGTCAGATGAATTCCGCCCTCAGCCGGCTGGGGAGCATACGGATGTCGTACTGGACGACTCACGTCCTGACCGAACAGTCAAGGTTGGGACGATTGCTCTGGAAATTTTGGGGGAAGATTTTCTCCAACTTTTGAAGGAATTCAAAGACATCTTTGCATTCGAAGTTCATGAAATGCTAGGCATCAGTCCTGACCTGGAAGTACATAAATTGGTTGTGGATCTGAAAAAGAAGCCGGTCACGCAAAAGAAGCGGAACCATGGTGAAGAAAGAAGTCGGGCGGCCGCTACTGAGGTTAAAAAGCTGCTTGATGCAGGATTCATTCGGCAATGTCACTTCCTTGACCGGGTTGCAAATGTGGTACTAGTAAAAAAGCTGAATGGTACCTGGCGAATGTGTGTGGACTACACTGATTTGAACAAGGCGTGCCCCAAAGATAGCTATCCTTTGCCTAAAATTGACAATTTGGTCGACTCAACAGCCGGCCATGCTTTAATGAGCTTCATGGACGCCTACTCTGGCTTCCATCAGATTCCTTTGTGGAATAAAGATCAGGAGAAGATATGATTGTCAAGTCCAAGCTTCAGGCGGACCATCTAACTGATCTCCGAGAAATATTCACCACACTCAGGCGATACCATGTCATGCTCAATCCCAAGAAATGTGTTTTTGGGGTTGAGTTTGGGAAGTTTCTCGGATTCCTCATTAATCAAAAAGGCATAGAGGCAATCCCTGAGAAAGTGCAGGCGGTCATTGACATGCAGTCGCCTCGCACCGTCCGAGAGGTTCAAAAGTTAATAGGTTGTTTGGCGGCCTTGGGAAGGTTTCTCAGTCGGTCAGGCGACAAGTGCCTTTACCTTTTCCAGGCAATAAAGAAGAAAGCAAGGTATGAATGGGGGCCGGATGCTGAGGCGACCTTCCAAAAATTGAAAGTTCACTTGCATTCTTTGCCAAGGCTGGTCAGTCCCTTGCCCAAAGAAGTGCTTTACATGTATCTTGCAGTATCTGACCATGCTTCAAGTGCTGTCCTCCTTGCTGAAAGAGACGGCTGCCAGCTCCCGGTCTACTTTGTCAGCCATGTGCTGAAGAATGCTGATTTGAGGTACCCCTTAGTGGAAAAATTCGGTCTTGCTCTCTTCATGGCCGTGAGAAAATTGAAGCCTTACTTCTTGGAACATTCAGTCGTCATATACACAGACCAGCCAATCAAACGACCACTGACAACCATGGAGTCATCAGGCCGGATGATCAAATGGGTGATAGAGATTTAGAGCCTTGAAATCACATTTGAACCCAGGAAAGCAGTAAAGGGGCAAGCATTTGCTGATTTTATTGTAGAGATTACCCGACCCCCTGATTCTCAGATTTCAGACCAAGTCTGGAAGGTATATGTAGATGGTAGCTCCACCTCAAATGGTTGTTGAGCAGGCGTCATATGTTAGTCGCCAGAAGGCGATAGGTATGAGTATGCTCTATGTTTCAACTTCAAAGTCTCAAACAACGAGGCAGAATATGAAGCACTACTGGCCGGTATCCGCATGAGCAAGGCGGCTGGGGCAAGAAGAATAGATGCTTGCTCTGACTCACAATTGATAGTGAGTCAGTATAATGGCGAATACGAGGCAACCCATCCGGCCATGATTAAATATATGCAGGCGGTATGACAAGCAGTCGGGTCCCTTGAAGAGTTTCATTTGACTCAGGTGCCCAGATCTGAAAATAACCAGGTGAATGCTCTCTCAAAATTGGCCTCCTCGGCCTCCTGTGATACTCCAAGAACCGTCTTCTGGGAAGTTATGGAGAAGAGAAGCATTGAAGAAGATCCTATTGGGGTTCTAGATCGAAGTTCAACTTGGATGGATCCAATCAGGGCGTATTTAACCGACGACACCTTGTCGGATGATCATTACCAGGCGGCTTTATTGAAAAAGCGAGCGTCCAGTTTTGAGATGCAAAAAGGGGAACTATTCAAGAAAGGGTACCTTCAACCCCTCTTGAAATGTGTTACTCCAGAAAAAGGACGAGAGGTCTTAGAAGATCTTCACTCTGGTTATTGCGCTTCCCATGTAGGCGGCCGGTCGCTTGCCCAACGAGCAAGGCGGTAGGGTTACTTTTGGCCTACCTTAGAAGCAGACGCCATGGAGATGGTGAAAAAATGTGACAAGTGTCAAAGGTTTGGCAAACTGATTCACCGACCGGCTACTGATCTCGCTGCCATCCATAGTCCACTACCGTTTGCTAAATGGGGCATGGATATCCTGGGTCCCTACACGCCTGCTACAGGCGGCAGGAAGTATATACTTGTTGCAGTAGACTATTTCACCAAATGGGTAGAGGCTGAGGCTCTTAAGGGAATCAAGATGAAAGATGTGATCTCATTCATCTGGAAAAATGTCATCACTCGGTTTGGGGTGCCCATGTCTATGGTTTTTGATAATGGTCTGCAATTTGAGACGCCTGTTCTCAAAAATTGGCTGGGAGACCAAGGCATCTCACATTGCTTTGCATCAGTTGGCCGTCCTCAAGCAAACGGCCAAGTAGAAGCTTCCAATAAGATCATCTCAGATGAACTTAAGAAGAAGACTGAAGAGCAGGCGGCCTATGGGCAGACAAACTACCGCATGTTCTCTGGGCCATTAGGATGACTGAAAAAGGGTCGACTGGAGAAAATCCATTCCTCCTAACTTATGGTGCAGAAGCTGTTCTTCCAATTGAACACTACGAGCCGACTCTTCGAGTAATGTTGTATGACGAAGAGGCGAACTAGGAGTCCAAGCGCCTGGCATTGGACTCCCTTCCAGAAAGAAGGGGAAATGCAGCCCTGCGCCATGAAATCTACCGCCTGAGAATGACAAGGTCATATAACAAAAAAATGCACAGGCGTCCACTCAAAGTGGGGGACTTTGTACTAAGAAAAATGAAAGCAGTCGGTAGGGCTAACGAGTCAGGCAAATTAACTCCCAACTGGGAAGGACCTTACCGAATCTATGAAGAGGTCTGGGACGGCACCTACCGCCTGGAAACACCAGACGGCCAACCCTTGCCTCGAACCTGGAATGTAGATAATCTCAAAAAGTATTATTTCTGAATGATGTAAATAGCCAGGAGCTAGTAATAAAAATTTGTTATTTTACTTCATCTGTTTTGTATTATGAGGGGCATGCCGCTTGCTCCTTGAGCAACCGGCTACTCTCCATTTCACTCATTAAGAGGGGCACGCCGCCTGTAGCTATACAGTCGGCTACTCTCCTATACTTAGTTCGCCATGAACTACCTAAAGGCTTGTGGCCAAATGATCAGACCAGGCGCCTAGCCAACTGATTTAATCTTTAAACTAATACGACCTGTCCCAAGATAATAGCAGGCGTCCGGCGACATCCATTCGGATGAAATTCGTCGCAGAGAGCAGCTCCCTTTTGGGTGGAACATTGTTCTATAAATTAATTACACGGCACCCAGACGACTGTCCACAAAGGCAACCGCGTAGCCGTTTTTGAGACAAGGATAACTCTAACACTAAACCAAACAAGTGTTAGCGGTTAACATCCGCGTCGGATAACTGACTGTATTACTTGGGATAAGTATAGCCGGTATCTCTTGAGTTAATAGCCAGCAAACAATGGCGAATCAAGGGGTCTAGCCGGCCTCCGCCGCCTGGTACCTATACTACTCAAGCAGGAGTGACAGCGACTAAGTAACACCAACGTTAACTTATAGTCACTCCCTCAAACTTAGTGTGGAACCTAAAAAGTTTGAATAGACCGCCTGTTTTTTTTAAACAAGGGAATTCAAACCCCTATTCCTACTAGGTTGCCACTTCTTGGGTTAATAGCTAACAAACATTGGCGTATCAAGGGGATCAGCCGGCCTTCGCCGCCTGGTGCCTCTACTACTCAAGCATAAAAAAATAACGAATGGGTAACCTCAAAGATTGTCTACAAGTCACTCTCTCATACTTAGTAACAAACATTGGCGAATCAAGAGCTCTCGTACCCCTATCCTGCTAGGACGATTCCTTGTCAAACTAATAGGCGGGCTAGTTGTAAGCGACCTGTACTTTTTTAACTTGAAAAAGTTAAGCAAACCTAACGTATTGCCTAAAATATGTTGGGGTCCAACTGGGTAAATGGCTGATTGATCGCCTAACCTGGAACCAAGACAATCAGTCGTCCAGGGGCATAGGCGTCCGTTAATTTGTACCTGTTCTTTGTACCTGTTCGCAAATTTTCGCAATTTTTGGCTAAACACAGTCGGCATGACATGCAAGCGGATATCAAGGATCCTCGACACTTAGCAAAAATAAAGCATGAAGCAAATTCAATAAGCAAAGACGACCAAAAGATGGTCGCCAAATTCATATAAACAGCCGGCCATAAAGACCGGCAAAATATTCAAATACCCCGGCCCCCTGGCCGGGTAAAGAGATACTAAAATAAACGGCACGCAGGCCAAAGAAAAGTTAAAGACAAAAAGCTTTAAGATTGAGGTAGAGTTTCGGTGTTGACCGCCGCCTGATCAGTAAGGGACGCCTGGTTCTGAGAGGCTTCCTTCTTACATGTCTCGGCATCAGGGACAACTTCCTTAGATGCATATATCACAATCGGCCGTAGGGCCACCTCCTCCACTTCCTCTTCTGAGCTGGACTTGGCCGCCTGGTCATCCTCCGCCGCCTGCTTCATGATTTTTTGATTGTACTTTTCAGTACAAGCATTGAAATTTTTCTCCCAAGCGGCATAGTGAGCTTTTGGGAAGAGAGCCGTCCAAGTCATCTTCATAATTTAAACTGAGTCGTCCATCATGGCTTGGACTAGCTCCATTTTTTTTTTCGGCCTTGGCCGAGAGCTCATCCGTGAGGCTTTTCTCCTGCTGTTAAAGGCGCTCTTTGACAGCAGCCAAGGATTTCTCCATGGTCTCGAACTGTGTCATCTTCTGTTTAAGCGGCCTCAGCTCATCTCGGAGACTTTTGACCGTCGCCTCCAGCTCATTATTTTTCTTCTTGGCAGCCTCCAACTTAGCGCGAATAGTGGAAGTGGCCTGCGCCTGATAATAAAGAATATCAGTTGTCAAAATTTCATTTTGGGAAATTTGAAACATTGCCTTATCAACGTTAGAGGCGGCCATAGATTTAGCAACCTTTACCTCTTTATTCTTGGCGCTAATTGGCCTTCGAAGGCCGTGTACTCTCAGCATGGTCTAAAAAAGGAAAAACAGGCGTCAGATATGAATAGCAGGCGGCATGGAAAGTAACCAAATTTAAAAATATTCCAAGCCTACCTCAGAAAGGAGACCTATGATGCCGTCTAGGTCAAGGGTGCCGACTCCCTTGACCGCGTCCCTCTCCTCTTGAGGGACGACCTTAATCATGGACTTGGCCATTTGGACCAAGTCCGGTTCTGTAGAGCCGCCTGCATCAAAAGCAAAGAAAATCATTAGAAGTATGAAGAAAGTGATGAAGAAATAATCTAAGTCTAGCACAACAGCTTATACCTCTCGGCGGCCGACTGAGAACGAGGGGTGGGTTCCCCACACTTTGTAGGGTGACCGGCTGCTTGTCAGCCGACTGTTTCCTGGAAGAACTAGGCGTACTCCCACCAGTTGTCTTCCAAACTTTTGAGTCCGGTTGGTGGGAGGATGAGGCTTTGGAAGTGCCCGCCTGCAAAGAAGACGAGTTGTCAATACTTATTTAAGCAGTTTTTCAAGGCCAAGTTCTAAGGCTCAAAACTTACTATGGGCGTCTCCTTGGCAGGAGAATCAGAAGAAGTCCGCTTCTGCTGCGTTAAAAAAATATGAAGGCTCGCAGCAAGGCAATCGCCTTCTTAGAAGTAGAAATTTGGTCCATAGCGTCAACTACAAACAAGAACCACTAGAGTTAGAAAAAATTTGAAAACAAATCAAAGAAGGGTGCAAATATTCACGAGGCCGGCTACCTCTGGAGGACCAGCTGCTAAGGCCGCAGGCGGCCATAAAAAACTCGTCATAGAGCCATTGAAACTCTGGGACGCAGTTCAGGGGCACTTGCTCTCGCACCCCAGTAGTAGAGTTTGCCCTAATCTCTACTTTAAAAAGCCCTCGGTCTAGGATCTCTTCCCTGGCCTTGAGGGGAACGAGCGGCATGCTGCGACCGCCTGTTAGAGGAGGCGGATCCATGTTCCACCTATTGTAGTGCTTGTTCAGCAGGCGGTCAGGGTTGGCAGTGATGAGGAAGGTGTTTCTCCAATCCTTCTATTTGTTTTCTTTGCCCCTGGTCATAAGGTAGCCCTTGTGGCTCGTTATTTGGTACCAGCCGGTACCGCTTGCCTTGGGGGTCCGGCTGAGATAATTAATATGGGTGAACGCCTCAAAATTCGGCTCCACCCTGTGCATTTCACATCCGGCCACATAGCCAAGGATGTTGAACCAAGAATTAGGGGCTAACTGCCAAAGCCCCACCTTGTATCCATCGAGGATTTGCTGAACGGCTGGGTGAAGGGGAAATTGTAGCCCCGCCTTAATGGCCGCCTCGTAGCAGCCAAAACAGGCGTCCCCGTAGCTGGATCCTGCGGGCCAGACGACGGTATCCTCGCCATCTGGCACTAATACTTGATAATCCGGACCCATCGTATGGTCCGAAAGAAAGGTGTCTATTCGTTCTTTCATGGCCTTGATCCGGCGCTTTGGTACATGGCAGTAGTATGGGGTATTCAACTCCCTATGGGAGGCGGATGGTTCCGACCAACCGTCCCCCTTTTCTACGGCATGAGAAGCTCTCGCCTCATGCAAGCGAGCATGCCTTTCCTCTGAGTCAATAGAGAGGCGGCTCGAAGAGCTAGAGTCAGACTCACTATCAGAAGAGTCCGACGGGAGAGGGGGCCGACCCCGCTTCTTCTTTGGGGGCCGCTTGCTGACTGGCAAAGTCAACAAAGAAGTGGGAAGGGGCTACTTTAGCTCCCTCCTCAGAGCTTTCGACTAAAGAGCCGCCTTGGGTCCCTGCGGTATCAGGCGGCTGGTCCGATGTTTCACTAACCGAAACCCGGAAAGAGGAGCCATCAGAGTTTTCTATTCTCTTGGTATTTTTTGTTCTTGCCATACTGTCTTGCATAGATATAAAGACAGTTGGATTCTGGGACTTGCGCAAAGTTTGAAGTACCGCAGGGCAGTCGGCACCCCTAGTCCTAGACTCAGCCGTCCCCGGTGACCAGCTGATTGCTAACCTAGGCCGTGCCGGATGCTTTTGAGGTCTCATTTTCAAAAAGAAAGAAAAAGTGCAAAAGTAAAAAGAGTAAAGGAACAGTCGGTTACCTCAAAATTAAGTTCTGAAGATCTCGATCGAGTAGGCGCCTAGTAAAACAGTCGTCCTGACAGGTTGAAAGTTGCAAAGTGTCAGAGCTCAAGTTCAGGAGTCCGAGAGTTCTCTTGAAAAAGTTCGCAAATGTGAACAAAGGACTTGGTCAACATGTCTTTATATAGGGCAAAGAAGAAGTCGAAGGGTCACTCCCAAATTTAAAAATGAGCGTGAAAAAAACCTTCGGCCACTCACCAAGCGACACCTGTAGCAGGTCGTCGCCTGTTACAGGCCGACACCTGTCACAGGTGACATGTGAACAGTCACGTGCCACCTGTGAGGGGCAAATGATTAGGGGATTTTTCCCTACCAATCATCATCTAACAAGTGGACCTTTCAGGCTCTGCCAAGTGTCCACCACTTGGACCAATTGCAGCCTGCCACGTGTCTGGTGTCGCCCAGTCCACCTTGGACCTCTTATTTCACGACACGTGGCTCCCCTATGCCAACTAGGCAAAACGGCAACCGGAAGAAGCCCAGTCAGCCCTAGGTTAACCTAAACCTAGCATTTGGCACGCTTCCCAAGGTTATAAATACTCTAATTAATCCTCATTAAGGGGGATTAAGAAAATTAATTACTCTCACCTAGAGAAAACCTTTACCTTTTTTCCGCATCTATTACTCCTAAAAAAGTACTAACTTGACCGTCGGAGGTGGAGCTCCCACCACCCGGAGTCTCCGTTGTTTTGCAGGTACAGGCGCCCGGTTCCAGTCCCGGAATAGTAAATCTCCCGCAGGACATCAGAAAACCCTGAAACAACTTTCATGAATTGAAAGGAATGGTGTCCTTCCAACAATTGTATTATTCTGATAGATGGTTAAGAATTATTACAGAGCTAATTCTTCAGTAAGGTCAAGTGATAGGAATGCAAAGGTGGAGGTCGCTTTCGATCAGTAATATTAAGGTATAATTAATATTACAACTTAATCTTAACTGAGCCCTTCGGGTCGAACCCAATCGAACAACCGATCCGAGACGACGAATTAATGCGAAGGATTTAATGAGTCGACGGAGTTTTACGAATATAGACGTCGGATATCGAGCCTAGGGCATCGAGACTGAGCGTCGCAAAATCACAAACAACAAGTACGAGCATAGCCAAAGCTAGGCTAGGCTAGCTCATCGGAAGCCTAGGCGCACCATGGTGTGCTAGGCGCGCCATGCGTGCTAGGTGCACAAGGCATCCCATCGCAGCCTTCGCATGGCATGGCAGCACCATCGCAAGCCACACGCACCGTGCACAACACTATCGCATGGCTAGGCCTATGCGTGTGTGCGTGTGCATGTGCCTAGGGGCCATCGCAAGCCATCGCAGGCCACACGCACCAACCACAGCCATCGCAGTGCTGGGCACTTGCGTATGTGCATGTGCTTGTGTGCCTCGCACCATCGCAGCAGCAGCCTCGCACAACAGCACCATGCCAGGCATCGCCCTGTGCGTGTGCGTGTGCGTGTGCGAGTGCCAGTGCATGCTGGCTAGCAAGCAGCAGCAGCGAAGGGTGCCTGTGCTTGTGCGTGCGACTGGGAGTGTGAGGGCCTGTGTGTGTGTGTGTGCGATAGCGAGAGAGGCAAGGGCCAGCGCTAGCAGCGCCTAGCACTAGCACTAGCGCGCAGTGGCAGCACAAACATCGCCCAGCACAGCACGCATATGCTGGCTAGGGTGATGCGGGGCTTGCTGGCTGGTGTTAGCTGGCAGCACTAGCTGGCGTGCCTAGCTGGCTGCCAACCCAGCATCCCTCCTATGCTGGTTTTGGAAGAGGGGACCATTGCTTGGAGCAATGGCTTAGGGATCAAGGCAATGGTCCCCCCCAAGCCTTTGGTCCTCACCTAACTCTCTCTCTCTACTTGACACTTGTTGCATTGTGATTGATTTGATTTTTAATTTATTTTGGAATTAAATTAATTATCAAAATTATTCATTCTCCCACATTAGTTGGGAAATGAAGTTCAAGGGTTCATTTCCCTATAAATACCAAAGTTTGGGTATTTGGGAAAGAACAACCTTGAGTGGAATTAAAAGGCAACTCTCGATTTGAGTAAACCTTGATTTGTAAAACACATAGTTTTATTTGTCCGGGTCTCGACTAACCTTCGAGACTTAGGACGCTCGGGTCGGGTTCGAGGGTACGATCCCGTTGGAGACCTCGTATTTTCGGGGTTCAAGTAAGAGCTCATTGTTGAGCGAAGCACGCGTCAAAGGTATAATCTTTTATCCTTTATTGTGTTTAATTACGTTTTGCTTGTTAATTGCATTCATTATGGGGGCGGGTCTTGGCGGGTTTCTTTCCGCGTAGTGTGGGTCACTACGAAACCCAACAGCGGTATCGGAGCCACGCTCCTTTTAATTTTTGCAATTATTGATTAATTAAGGTGTTTTAAAGTAAGATTTAATTTCTGGTTTTGCCTTTCTAATTAGACTAGAAGCTCGTTTTAATTAATTTTAAAACTCGTACTTTTTATCGATTTGGCTGTCGAACCCAGATTTTGGCTCAAAAATAGTGATTTTTGGGTGGAATTGATATTCTGAAACAGATTCAACCCTTTTATCCTTGAGCCAAATTCGAACCAGAAACGCAAGTTTTTGGGGTTTTTTTCGTTTTTCAACGAAAATTTTAATCTTTTTAAGCCTTGATTAATGCAAGCATTACAAGGTTAGATTAAATGCATTATTGCATCCCTAATCTACTGCTATTTTAATTATCCTTGAGCATAATTATGGAGTTATAATTAGTGCTTGAGTTGATATGCTATTTTTCACACAAACATGTTTTTTTCACAATTATGCAAATAAATGGCATTAATGTGTGAATGTTTGATGTGAATGTGTAATTTTAAGTTCCCAAGTATGTTAAAGTTCTAATCTTTAAAGGTTTAAATGATTGGAACTCTAACCCTAAATTCCATATTGAACAAAGTTTGGATTTTTTCATTTTGGTTGATTAAAATCCATGAAGTTTAAATACTTGTGAGTAAAATTTTGATTAATCTTCATATTGGAAGATGTAATCTTGTTATTTTACACTAGTATGAAAGTTGGAAAATTTTTATCATTAGATGGTTAATTTATTTTTCCAACTCCCATTTGTCAAATCCATTATTAATTTACATATTGGCTAAATTAATTATGGACATAGCTATTTCAATTTTAAGCATAAAGGAAGACCTAAATTGTTTCAAAATGAATTTTTGGATAATTTAGGCTTGTGCACCGTTAAAATTGAATTTAATTAAGTTGGACTTATTTTATTTTCATTTTTGCCCTTAAATTAATTCTAAAATAAATTTAGATTAATTTTATGTCACACGTAAATCAGGATTAAAATCTCGAGAAATGGCACGCAAATCAAGGCAAAAACACCCAAGCGCCACAAAGGCTAGCCGGGCTGCCTAGCAGCCCACATGTGGCTGCTTATGGTGCGCCAAGGGGTGTGCCGTGAGGGGCTGCTGTGTGGCAGTGGGAGCAGCGTGCTGCCGTAGTGCTAGGTGCATGGCAGGGATGCTGGAGATGCTTGTGCGTGCTGTTGGGCAGCGAGGCAGCAAGCCCCAGCCAGCCTGCCACACGCTGCCTGGCACCAGCTAGCAAGCTAGCATGCGCAGCATGCGTAGCAAGCTGCTAGTGCTGGCTGGCGCAGCAAGCTACGCTGGGCGTGGATGCTGGCACACAGCACAACAAGCGCAACACATAGGCTGCCTAGCAGCCATGGTGCGCACCCACTAAGCACTTGTGTGGGGTTTTTTGCTTGATTTTGAGCTATGTAATTTTGCGAAAATTTTGCCTTTTTAAATTATTTATGTAATTATTTTAACGAGGTTAGACCTTGATTTTTCCGGCTTTTGCAAAATTTTTGATTTTGACAAATTATGGGTTATGCCGACTTAATTAATCGGATTAATTAAGTGTGGATGCAGAATTTAGTGGGAGCTTAGTTAATTACGTGAGAAATTTGCTTTTAGAAATAATGAATTAAACAACTTTGACTAGTTTTTGCAATTATTTTTTAATTAAGGTGTTTTAAAAGAATTTATTTTCTGGTTCATGTTCTTCTAATTAGATTTGATGCTCGTTTTAATAAATTTTAAAACTCGATTTTATTTTTGATTTGGCTGTCGAACCCAGATTTTGGCTCAAAAATAGTGATTTTTGGGTGGAATCGACATTCTGGAACAGATTCAACCCTTTCAGATCCAGAAGCCAAATTCGAACCAGAAACCCAATTTTTTCTGGGGTTTTTTGTTTTTTAACGAAAATTTTAATTCTTTTAAGCCTTGATTAATGCAAGCATTACAAGGTTAGATTAAATGCACATTTGCATCACTAATCTACTGGTTTTAAAATATCCTTAAGCATAATAATGGAGTTTTTATTAGTGCTTAAGTTGATATACCATTTTTCACATAAACTTGTTTTTCACAAATTTTGCAAACAAATTGCAATAAAATGTGAAAGCTTGTTGTGATCTAGTAATTTTAAGTTCCTATAATGTTAAAGTTCTAATATTTAAAGGTTTAAATGATTGGAACCCTAACCCTAAATTCCAAGTTGAACAAAGTTTGGAATTTTTTTTTTTATTTTATGTTTGGTTGATTAAAATCCATCAAATTCAATTACTTGTGAGTAAAATTTGATTAATCTTCATATTGGAAGATGTAATCTTGGTATTTTACACAAGTATGCAAGTTGGAAATTTTTTTTATCATTGGATGGTTAATTTATTTTTCCAACTCCCATTTGTCAAACCCATTGTTAATTTGCATATTGACAAGATTAATTATGGACATAGCTCATTTTATTTTAAGAATAAAGTTAGACCTAATTTTGTTCAAAATTGAAATTTTTGGATAATTTAGGCTTGTGCACCAATAAAAAAAATTTTATTTAAGAAAGACTTAATTTTATTTTATTTTATTTTCCCTCAAATTAATTCTAAAATGTAATTTAGAATTAATTATTGTCACACACAAATCGGAATTAAAATTCCGAGAATTGGCACGCAAATCAAGGCAAAAACACCCAAGCGTCACCAAGGCTAGCCAGGCTGCCCAGCAGCCCACATGTGGCTGCCTATGGTGCGCACAGGGGTGTGCCATGATGTTGTTGTGCACTGTTGTGTGGCGAGGAGGCAGCGAGGTAGTGCGTGTGCTGGTGCGTGGGCCTTAGGCTGCTGGTGCGCTTGTGCTGCTGCTGGGCAGCGAGGCAGCAAGCCCCAGCCAGCCAGCCACTGCCTGCGCCAGCAAGCAGCTAGCATGCGTAGCATGCTGCTGGTGCTAGCTAGCAAGGCAGGCTATGCTAGGCATGCCTGCTAGCTTCCAGCACCACGCACCATGGCGCAGGGCCATGGGCTGCCTAGCAGCCATGGTGCGCACCCACTAAGGGCTTTGTGGGAAGTTATTGCTTAATGTTTGAGCTATGCAATTTTGCAAATTTTTCAATTTTAAAATATTTTGGTAATTATTTTAACGAGGCTAAAAACCTCGATTTTCGATTTTGCAAAATTTTGACAAATTATGGGTTATGCCGACTTAATTAATCGGATTAATTAAGTACGGATGCGGAATTTAGTGGGAGCTTAATTAAGTGCGTAAGCATTTTGCGTTTAAAAATAATGGATTAAACCACTTTGACTAGTTTTAATTAGTGACAAGCGCACTTTAGGGCGCGCTTTAGAGCATATATTAGGATGATTTTGGATGTATTTGGGGCCGTTTTGGCCGATTATTACCTTGTTATGCTTATGTCCCCTATATTACGTGCTTCACGGGTTTTCGGTTTGTTTTTGATATGTTTTCAGGTAATATCAACCGAGTTTAGTCGGATCCCGAGCCCTTGATGCGTAACCGAGCTAGCCTTGACCGAAGTCCGAGGAGTTAAGGAAGTTCAAGTGCCGTGCATTGATTACATAGCACAGGCAGCACGACCGTGTTACCATAGGCACACCCGTGCTGGCCTATGAGCAAGCAGCCCCAGGCAAGGCAGCACGGCCGTGCAAGCCAATAGCACAAACCCCCCAAGCTACCCTTTTGCTAGTCCTCGAGCAAAAATCAAGGGAAACACACACAAGATCAAATAAACTACGCAATTGCATATAAATCAAATTAAGCACGGAATGAAGTTAATGGATCCTACTTAGAACAACCATGCACTGAATGAAAACTCACTCAAACAAGCAACGAGACACACAATCCATGATATCGTTGATCAAAATGCAAACAAGACCTAAACCAAGCATAGAGAACAAAGAAGTCATGCTTCCCTCTAAACCCAACCAAACCGGCCACGTCCTCCCCTTTTGCTTGAAATCACCACCCTAATTGGCTCCTCATGATTCCTCGAAGGAACCGGAAAAAGTAATATTTTGAGGAAATAACAAAGGTATCCCGACATCTCGATTACGCATAATCTTTCCATAGGGTTGAAAGGTATCTCCCTCCACCATTTGAGAACCGAACACCTCTAAAGTCTAAGGGTCTTAAAGGGTTGTAATGTATTGACAATGGGTAAGGTAGGTGAAAACAATTTAAAAAGTGGGGTTAATTCCTAATTGAAGCGCAAGAATCACAATTCTCAAAAACAAAAGTTCAAAAGATGTAATTCACATTCCACAATCTCATTGATTCACATTCTGACACATCCCAAATTATCCATATAATACACACTCAAATGACCTCTTTCAAACTTCAAAACTTTATTTATGTGTCCTTGCCTTTTTCACAATTCAGACGGCTTTTCTCTTCTTCCCTTTTTTTTTAAAATTTTTTTTCTCCTTTTTTTTTTTTTTTTCTTTTTTCTTCTTTTTTTTTTAGCAAAATGACTTTCACATTACATATTTACAATTAGGCTCACTTTCACACTTGCTCAAACCAACTATCAATCATTATTTCTTGATTAGTAAACAATAAGCTCAACAAACCTATCTAGGTAGACGCTTCACAACAAAAGAAAATCTATCAATCAATATTTCTTGATTAGTAAACAATAACTGTTGTAACAAACCATGATGTCGTGATCTCGTCTACCATGATGTAAAAAGAAAATCAATTTGTAACAAAACAAAAGGAACAAAATAAGAAAAATGAAAAAGGTGCCCTCTTCATCCTTTAAAAGTGTCAAGTCGGTCTCGGGAGCTACTAGTCAACACAAAGATCGAAAAATGCGTAATCAAGGATCCAAATATGCCACTCAGCAAGAATGATAAACGCTAGAACAAATAAACCTCACGGGATCTAACAAATAAAGCAACTACCAATCAAGGGGATCAAATCCACAACCGGGAAGCGACTCCATCTTACCACAGTCCCAAGGCCTAGAGTTTCACATGACAAAAGTGTTCTATCCACCTACCCTTCGCCTAGACTCGTCTACATTGATCAACAATAGACTCAAACTGTGTATTCATCACTGGCTTAAGTGGAAATAGACATTCCATACACATTCATTCACATTTCGAATCCAACATGAACAATATTCCAAAATTTTGCAATTAGACAAGTTTATTATGATCCAAAAACATAGGAAAAGACTACGAGGCATATTATATAAGCTAAACCACACATCCTCATAACAGAAGCTTTTCCTATCTATCACATACATATGTACAACTAAGCTAACTAAATAAGTTGAAAGGCACATAACGAGGCATAAAAATCACATAAAATCCCAATCGACAAACAAGTGATCGATTGATATCAACATCAACGATCCCAGGTTCCTTAGAACCGATCAAACATCCTCGAACCATTCAAATTCTTCCTAAACTAAGCTATCCTAAGCACACAAAAAAGGGAAAAGATCTTACCAAATTTGCTTCCCGGGAGCTCCAATTAACGGCCATAGCATCGTTCTTCAAACTCATGCTGCATCTCGAATGTTCCCAATCTGCAAAAAGGAAAGACATACTAGTAAACAAGTTAAGGTTAGTCTAGGAAAGCAGTAAATCTATTTGTTTTTCTTTTTCTATTTTTTTTTGTTTTTTTTTTCCGAAAGCAAATAAAAACTAAACTACCTACAAAAAATCCAAATCCCTAGATACAAGTAAGACCCCCCAAGCTAGAATCAAACATTGTCCTCAATGTTTACACATCAAGGACTTACAATGGTAAGGAGAGGGAGGTAACTAAGGGGAAAGGGAAAGGGATCACGAGCTAGGCCCGCCCGGGCCATAAGGGAAACGGGAGGCCATATCATCAACACTCCTCCTCAGGTCTCTGAAGGCGGAGGTCATATCCTCGTTCGACCGGCGCAAATCCGCTACCTCGAGCTTCAAATCATCTATTCCTTGGCGGAGCCAAATGAGGTCTTGCGCCGGGATCTGCTGGGCCGTATCCGGGCCACCCTCCTCGTCATCATCATCATCATCAGCATCTTCACCTCCTTGGCCCCCGTGGGCCTGCTCATCCCTCTGGTGAGGCTGGGAACTACGGTCTACATACTCTGTGCCCTCGTCCTCGTGCCAGGCGAAGTCGGGGTCAAAGATCCAGTTGTCCTTGTTGTAAACCACCGTCCTCTCCGGATCGGGCAAGTAGGCGTATGGCTTGCTTGCGACAAGCCACAAATAGCAATACGACTGGGATGTCCCTTCAAGCCAATGCATGGCCCTCAGGGTGCGCATATCAAGCCTCGTAGTGCCTGGGATAGCCTACAAGTCATAAAAATCAATCCCATTATATTGCGCAAGAATGGTGATCATGCCACTGATAGTAATATCACCCTTACCCCGGGCTACACCGTCGAGGTGGTCTAGTAACCACGCTCCCATGTCTAGACGCCCATCCCCACGGGTGAGGTGCCAAATAAACTGTAGCTCCCTAATGGAGACTACAC
This sequence comes from Chenopodium quinoa, assembly GCF_001683475.1. Taxonomy (NCBI): domain Eukaryota; kingdom Viridiplantae; phylum Streptophyta; class Magnoliopsida; order Caryophyllales; family Amaranthaceae; genus Chenopodium; species Chenopodium quinoa. Next base: position 3,741,404 of record NW_018742817.1, on the reverse strand, counting down.
CCAAACTATCTCCTCTAGCAAAGATAGTGGAGGAGAAGGTCCTGTCGGACAACCGAAAGGCGGGATTAACGATGGAAGTCGCCTTATCCCTACAGGGATCTCTATCCATCTTCCCCGTGATTTGCCGTCAAAACAACCCGGGGTTGTAATGTTTTGAGTGGCCATCCTTTGGACCATATTTCAGGTCGGATGTCCACCCAAAGGCGGCATTAACTTGGGCCACTGACATTTGAATGGTGCCCGAGTTCATCAGTTGAAAAGATAAGTACCGGGGTGAGTTATGCTCATCCCGGTGCATATACAATGAAGACAAAAATTCGAGGGTAAGCCTCTTGTAAGTGAGAGCATGCATGGTAAGGAAAGAATCGAAGTTGGTAAAATGAAAATAATTGAACCATGTCACTTTCGATCCCTAAAGCCCTAGCGGCTAAAGGGTCGTAGAACTTTGTAGGCCGGATCGGTCGGTGGGATAAGCCTACATATTTGTCCAAAAAGGACGGGTTATTAAAAACAATACCCATGTTGTCCACCGTGGGTGGAGCCATGGATGAGGATGCATCGTCCTGACCCGGCCTCCTAGTCGATGCCTTTGTTCTAGGCATGTTTGATTCAAGAAATTAAGCACAATATACCAATTAACAAGCAAGAAGCTATCCTAGCATGCAATGTACTACCCTAACACTACTAAATCACCCAAACTTGCAACAATAAAGCACAATTCAACAACAAATATTCAATAAAACTAATGAAATTGGACAAAAATTGCGAAAATCAGTGAGTTTAAGAACGAATTCACCGAAGACTCCACGAAGTGGAGTTGTGTCGAGCTCAAAGAGGGCCGAATTTTGCTTCCAATCGCTTGAAAAATGCTCCAATGCAAGGGGGATGCCAAAATCTTGAAGAAGAATTGGGGAATTAGGGTTTGATTTGAGGAATTGGGGGAGGAGTTTGGGAGTTAGGGTTTGTTTAGAGAGAGAAAGGGTAGGAAAGAGTGTTAGAGAGTTGGGAAATAATGAGAGAGTTTAAGTGAAATTATGTTTAAAAAAACCAAAATACTGTCCCTAACCCGTGCTGCACGGCCGTGTTGAGAAATTTGGCACGGCCGTGTTGTCTTGGCAGGCTACTTTGCAGAATCGAATTTCAGATGGCACGGCCGTGCTAGTATTGGCACGGCCGTGCTATTTCTTGGCATGGCCGTGCTGAATATGGCACGACCGTGTTAGCATGTCAGTAGGCTTTTTAGGTTTGGCACGGCCGTGCTGGATGCTGGCACGGTCGTGCTGTCTGATGGCACGGCCGTGCTAACTGTTGCAGTCTGCAGGCTTTCTTTTCCTTCAAAGCACGCATCACTCTCTTCATTCCGACTTCTAACCAGTCTTCTACCTACACAAAAACACACAAAAGCACACAAAACTCACACAAATTAGGAGCTAAACCAACAAAAAAGTAAAGCAAAAGAAACTACTCTAGTAAAAGCAAGAAAATCGGGTTGCCTCCCGGAAGCGCTAAGTTTAACGTCGATAGCTTAACGTGGTTACATTCAACTCTTGTGACCGCATTTGAACACATCTATCACACCAACATGGGCTCCCTCATAGTATGTCTTCAACCTTTGCCCATTAACCACGAAAGATTGCAACCCACTAGAATCATAAAGCTCAACCGCACCGGAAGGGAAAACATCTTTGACAGTGAAAGGACCCCTCCATCTTGACATCAATTTACCGGGGAAGAGCTTCATCCTATAGTTATACAAGAGGACTTTGTCACCAACATTGAACACCTTTCGCTCTATTTTCCGGTCATGGAACTCCTTAGATCGGGACTTATATAGGTTCGCACTGTCATATGCGTCCATCCGAAGCTCCTCCAACTCATGAAGGTCCAAAATCCGTTGCTCTCCCGCGCTTGCTAGATCAAAATTTATCTTCTTGATAGCCCATTGAGCGCGGTGCTCTAGTTCGACCGGGAGGTGACATGCTTTCCCGTAGACCAAGCGGTATGGGGTGGTGCCTATTGGGATCTTGAAAGCAGTCCGGTATGCCCAAAGTGCATCATCAAGATTATCGGACCAATCTTTCCTACTCTTCGCCACTGTCTTCTCAAGGATGGACTTTATCTGTCGATTGGAGACTTCCGCTTGCCCACTAGATTGAGGGTGATAGGTTGTCCCGAACCTTTGATGTACTCCATTCTTTCGAAGCATCCTTTGAAAGGCCCCATGCACAAACTGTGACCCGTTGTCACTTATAACCGCCTTAGGAACCCACTTAGACACGTAATCCACAACCACAAGTATGTATTGGTTCCCACGGGAGGAAGGGAAGGGTCCCATGAAGTCTATGCCCCACACATCAAAGATCTCAAGTTCAAGTATGGGTTGTTGAGGCATTTCATTCTTCTTGGAAATGTTTCCACTTCGTTGGCAAGCATCGCAAGTCTTCACAAATGCCCACGCGTCCCTAAAGATATGGGGCCACCATAGCCCACATTGCAAAACCTTTTGGGCCGTTTTATTAGCCCCCATGTGACCTCCGCAAGGGTCGGAGTGGCACATTTTCAGCACACTATGAACTTCTTCCTCCGGAACGCACCTTCTTAGGAGACCATCTACACCTCTCTTGAACAAAATTGGATCATCTCATATGTAATGCCTTGCATCTCTCCTAATCTTCTTCCGTTGGTTCTTGGAGTAATCGGGGGGAAACTCCTCACAAGCCAAGTAGTTTACCATATCCGCAAACCATGGTAGAATCTTCTCCTTGAGGAGGTATAACACATCATCTTTCAACTCATCACAAACGGGCATCCCATCATCTTCTTGTTTCTCTCTCTCCATGCGCGAAAGGTGATCCGCAACCACATTCTCGGCTCCCTTCTTGTCCCGGATCTCCACATGAAATTGTTGTAAAGAGAGGACCCATCGGAGGAGGCGTGGTTTGGATTCCTTCTTCGAAATTAGGTACTTGATGGCTGCATGGTCGGTGTAGACAATCGTTTTGGAACCAATGAGGTAGTCCCAAAATTTCTCAAATGCATGAACAATGGCTAGGAACTCTTTCTCTGTGGTGGTGTAGTCCTTTGTGCTTCATTTAAGGTCTTGGACATGTAATAGATCACGTGAAGCCTCTTCTCAACTCGTTGCCCGAGAACACCTCCAATAGCCGTATCACTAGCATCGCACATCAACTCAAAAGGTAGATCCCACCGTGGTCCTTGCACAATCGGGGCCGAAATCAAAGCTTCCTTAAGTGTGTTAAAAGCTTGTAGGCACTCTTCATCGAACTTGAAGTCAACTTCCTTTTTCAATAAGGCATTCAAAGGCTTGGCTATAAGAGAGAAATCTTTTATGAATCGCCGGTAGAACCCCGCATGCCCTAGGAATTGTCTTACCCCTTTTGCATTGACCGGTGGTGGTAGCTTTGCTATAACTTCAACCTTTGCTTTGTCCACCTCTATGCCGGAATTTGAGATCTTGTGACCGAGGGCAATACCTTCTTCAACCATGAAGTGACACTTCTCCCAGTTGAGGACTAAATTCACCTTCTCACACCGTTGTAGGCACTTCCCCAAGTTCACTAGGCAATCATCAAAGGACGCTCCTCTAACAGAAAAATCGTCCATGAAAACCTCCATCTCGGCCTCTAACATGTCCCCAAAAAATGCTCATCATACACCATTGAAAGGTGCCCGGTGCATTGCAAAGTCCAAAAGGCATTCTCCTGTAGGCAAAAGTACCATATGGACAAGTAAAAGTCGTCTTCTCTTGGTCATCTGGGTTTATAGGTATTTGGAAAAACCCCGAATAACCGTCAAGAAAGCAATAATACTTGTGCCTAGTTAGTCTTTCGAGCATTTGATCAATAAAAGGGAGGGGAAAATGGTCCTTTTTGGTAGATGCGTATAGACGTCTATAGTCTATGCACATCCGCCAACCGGTCACTGTTCTAGTTGAGATGAGCTCACCATTCTCATTCTCAACTACAGTCATTCCCCCCTTCTTAGGGACAACATGCACAGGGGAAACCCATCTAGAGCTTGAAATGGGGAAGATGATACCTGCATCAAGGAGTTTGGTGATCTCTTTCTTCACCACCTCCCCCATTTGGGGATTGAGTTTCCTCTGCCTCTCAATAGAAGGCCTCGCACCATCTTCGAGAGTTATGTGATGCATGCATATAGCGGGGCTAATACCCTTGAGGTTATCAATGGTATAGCCTATGGCACTTTGATGCTCTCTCAATACATCACACAACTTACGAGTTTGATCCGCATCTAAAGAAGAATTCACAATGACAGGATAAGTTGAATTAGGACCAAGAAATTCGTACCTTAGATGTGATGGTAGAGGTTTCAATTCTACCTTAGGGGCCTCATTTACCTCTTTTGTGGTGGCCATAGCAAGTACATACATGGGTGTAATTTCTTTGAAACCGTCATCACCATCATCTTTCTCTAGCATTTGCTCCTCTATGTACCTACTCTCATCGGTATCACTTGGCTCAAGATCATGGTTAGTAGAAAGCAATATTGTATGCATACTAGAGACAATCGAATCAATAGTGTCAATCATCATGCAGTTTTCGGAAGTAGACAAAGGATATTGCATGCTTTTATTCAGATCAAATTCAAGGACCTCCTCTCCTACCTTTAAAGAAATCTTGGCACTCTTCACATCAATGAGAGCCCCAGAGGTAGCTAGGAAAGGTCGCCCAAGAATAATAGGTATATGATTATCTTCATCCATTTCCAAAACTACAAAATCCACAGGTATCACAAATTTCCCAACCCTTAGGGGAACATCTTCTACCTTACCCTTAGGAAATTTGATCGAACGATCAGATAACTGCAGGGTAATGTTGGTAGGAAAACGTTCTCCTACCCCTAATATTTGATATACAGAATATGGAATAAGACTAACACTAGCCCCAAGATCACATAATGCATTATCAATTTTCATTTTATTAATAGCACAAGGGATTGAGAAATTACCTGGATCTCCCAATTTGGGAGGCATCTTGTTCATGATGATTGCACTACAATTCGCGGTGAGGTTAACAGTTTCCATCCCATCACAATTCCTCTTGCCACTCAAAATATCTTTCAAAAACCTAGCATAGTTAGGCATTTGTTTTATAGCATCGGTGAATGGTATGGAAAGGTGAATTTGCTTCAAAGTCTCTAAAAACTTACCAAATTGAACATCCAACTTATGTCTCACAAACTTATGGGGGTAAGGAAGTTTTTGCAATAGATTAGGTTCTTTGACTTGTGTTACTTCCTTTTCTTTTAGGACCTCAACAGTTTTATCATTCTCTCCGGTCCTCTCCTCCTCACTCTCTATAACAGTATCAGTGGTAGGTATAGTCACAGATTGACTCCTAGGTGGTACTACTTCATCGCTCCCCCTCAATGTCTTTTCACTCCTAGTGGTGATAGCATTTACAGAGTTTTTAGGGTCAATACCTTGAGGTGGAAGTTTTGACACTCCAACCCCATCCTTTATAGCACTAGCCAACTGAGAAATATGGGTTTCAAGCATTTTATTATGTGTCATCACTTCATTAAACTTTTTGTCACTGGTGGCCATGAAAGTGTTGAACATTTTGGTCTGTGCTTCCATCATCTCCTCTAAACTAGTCCTTTGCGATGGTCCTTGAGCATTGTAGTTGTCATTACAGGCTCGGGAACCACGCGCATTAGACTGTTGGGGATTTTTATTTTGGAAGTTGTTCCTGTTACCATTGTTATTCCAGTTTCCCCTGTTATTGGCATTCATGTTCTGATTGTATTGCCCTTGATTACCTTGATTACCTGCATTTTGTTGGTAATTATTTTGATTACCAAAATTACCATGTTGATTATAGGACCCTTGGGGATTTTGGTCCCTTTGGTTCCTGTTTCCCCACTGGTTTTGTTGTTGGTAGTCAGAATTATTACCCTGTTGATTATAATTGTTCCCTCTTTTATTAGGTGGTAAATATCTGTTATTGTCATTCCTAGGTCTATTATCATAAGACAAGGCATTGACTTGTTCATTATCACACTCATTACCATCATTATAGTTAGATTGAAATTGGGAATCTACGTTGCAGGCAGAGGTATCATGGTCATAAGACCCACAGTTTTCACAGAATATACATCCAGCAGGCATATTATTAGAGTTAGAGTGCATACCTGCTCCCTTAGAATGGGATGGAAGATTTTGATGCGGTGGAGCATCGAGCTTCTCTTTGATAATTGACATTTCCTTACCTAGATTTGCAATTTGCGATGTCAATTTCTCGATTGCATTAAGGTGGTCTACCGAATAGACCGCTCCTCCACTCTTGCTTGTGGCCTCTCGCTCTCCATCTTGCCAATCAATGTGGTGTCGTACCACATCTTTCGGTTTTGTTCATAATGGGGCCACCTGCTCCCGCATCCAAACTGGTCTTCCCTTGAGGACTCAATCCTCCATAGAAAATTTGTAGAAATTGGTATGTTGGGATTCCGTGGTGTGGGCACTCTCTTTGGTACTCCTTGTACCTTTCCCATGCTTCGTAGATTGACTCCCCAATCCTTTGCCAAAATCCCTGGATCAAAGCTCTAGCATCGGCCGTCTTCTTTTGGGAATAAAATCTTCCCAAGAATGCTGTCGTGACATCATCCCAAGTGTGTAGAGAGTTCGGCTTCACCTCCTTCTCTAACCATTCGAGAGCTCTCCCAATAAGTGAAAAGGGGAAAAGCTTCAATCTCACGAACTCTTGATTCACCCCATTAACCTTGATGGTATTATAGTACTTCTCAAATTTGTTCAAATGAGCCAAAGGGCTCTCATGCTTGGCACCACTAAACTGCCTTCTCTCGATGAGGGTGATCATAGCCGGCCGGATCTCGAAATCATTGGCCTCAGTAGTGGGTGGAGCAATCCCACTTGAAGCTCTATACGCTCCAGGAGTTCCCAACTCCTTAAGGGGTCGTAGTGCTGGCCAATTAGGTTGGCGCGGTATGTCTGTCATTGGAACCTGTTGTGTGTTGTGTTCCTTTCCTTGAGAGTTTGATGACGTCGATCGAGATTTACGATTGCTCTTCAAAGTCCTTTCGATTTCGGGATCCAAGGGTATTAACTCTCCCTGTTTAGACCTGCGCATACACACTAAACAAACCAGTCAAATAGCAGGGCTACAAGTGTAGCCAAAAAGAAAAATCTTTTTGTATTTTTTTATGAAGAACTAGACTCAAGAAATCAAAAAGCAATTAACAAACACCGATCCCCGGCAACGGCGTCATTTTGACAAGGGTTAAATCGGTCGTTACAATCTAACTCTCAGTCAAACAATACTTATACGAACACCCTATAACCAAGTACAATGGCAAATAAAGGTTCGGTCCACGAGGAACGAGAGTAATTGCAAATCAATATTAAACTTAAGCTAGTTCGAAATCAATGGAAAATGGTGTTCTAAAATACTACTAATAAGATGGAATAAATCAATAAACTAAGACACTAGGGAGAACGGGAATTCACCAAACCATCGGTAACTACGTAACAAGGAATCATAGAGACATATAGTCTTTGCATATCCCGTTTAGACATATTGTGCAAGGCATATGGTCCCCCACCTAACCTTGGCCACCACTCTTTTGCATGAGATCATGCCACTTGTCGCAATATGATTGACTTGGTTATTTATTTATTTTGGAAATTAAATAAATCATTGATTTTTCAACATTCCCACATTGGTTGAGGATGAAAAATCAAGGGTTCATTTCCCTATAAATACCAAGCTTGGGTATTAGGAAATGAACAACCTTGAGTGGAATTAAAATGGCAACTCTAAGTAAGAGTAAACCTTTGATTCGTTAAACTCATAGTTATTTTGTCCGAGTCTTGACTAACCTTCAAGACTTAGGACACTCGGGTCGGGTCGGGTCGAGGGTACGATCCGTTGGAGATCTCGTGTTTTCGGGATTTTGAAGTAAGAGCTCTTTGGGAGCGAAGCACGCGACAAAGGTATAATTCTTGTTCTTAATCTTGTTTGATTAAGTTTAATATGCTTGTTAATTGTTTTAATTAAGGGGCGGGTCTTGGTGGGTTTCCTTCCGCGTAGTGTCGGGTCACTACGAAACCCCACAATATTTAATGATTAAGACAAGCCAAAGCATGCTTAACCATTTCTTGATCTTTGGGATCTCAGAATCATTTTATTCTCGCCCATAAGGGAGAATTTATTAATGCGTGGATAAAATGCTCAATAAGATTGAAAATATGCATGAACGCTTTTAAATTTCAACTTATTGATTTATGAATGGTTTTTCATTTCAAATTCTTTCAATTGTAGAACAATGTCTGCAAGTAACTCAAACAACAACCATGTGTGCCCGGAACTCCCTGAAAAGTTAGCTATGAAGCTTAACTTAATAAACCTTGAAGAATGGGAAGAGGAACTCAGGAAAACTCTCCGGAGTTGTTCCAAGGAGTATGTTTAGAATACTTCCCTCCCAACCCTCTGTACCAAGAAACACTTGAGTGACGAAACTTATTGTGCATGGTCCAATGATTGCAAATTAGTGTCACAACTCATGGCTAACTCCATCCCGGAAGAATGGAAAGAAAAACTTTCATTCTCTTTTCCGGACTTATTCCTTGGAGGACTAAGGGATGTTGTCGGTGTGAGATTCTCTAAGAGTTTCAATGACAACAATGATGGACTCTTGTTTTAAGTGACTAGGTCACTTACAGACATGAATGTGAAGCCATCGGATCAAGGTTGTCTTGCAAAAGAGAGGTACCATCTTTGGTCTACAGTCTGCAACACCAAGTTGAGACCGGGTATGCCCCTCCGACCCCATGTGGAAAGAATGACTAGGCTCTTCAAGCACATGGAACTCCTCAGAATTCCATTAGAAGATGGAATGGCTGGTCATATTATGCTCACTTCACTCCACTCAAGATATGATGCATTAAGGGCATATATTTCTGAAAGAAAGGAGACACATTCTTTGAAGAGTGTGGTGGAGCTACTTCACTAAGCCAACTCATTTGGGGCAACCAAAAGACCATCAAGAAGGAGGGATTTCAAGGTCAAGGCAAAGATGCGTTGCTTCTATTGTGGTGGGCAAGGCCACTACAAGAGAGAATGCAAGCTCTTTCGAGAAAAGGAAGAGAGGAATGGAGCATCTGCCTCAGGTATCTTCCTAAACACTTGTGAATTAAGCTTATCATAGGTATTAGATACCAAGTATGACTCACTTTATGTTGCCTTTTCAGGGACCAAGTGAGAAAGCTTATCAAGTGTTGGTGCATGGACAAGTAGACGACGAAGATGGGTTTTCGGTCATGCTTGCATGCACTATTTTGTCTATGACATGTAATTAAACTAATCTTAGTTTTTCATCATGCTTTTGAACATACTATGATCTATGGTGTTGGACTCCTAGTTATTTTGCATGTAAGACTTTGACAATAGTTGTTTCAAAATTGTCTTGCAAATATATGTTCAATGGAAATTGCATGTTTTTTACATATGATTGGACAAAAGATGATACCAATAACTAAGACATCTAAGAATTCAACTTCGTTAATCAACATTAGTAGATATGGCTATATCTACTTAATGTCGAATAAATCTGAATCCTGTAAGAAATTCAAAGAATTTCAGAAAGAAGTTGAGAATCAACTTGGCAAGAAAATTAAAGCACTTCGATCGGATCGAGGTGGCGAATATTTGAGCCATGAATTCGACGATCACTTGAAAGAAAATGGTATTCTTTCGGAGTTGACATCTCCAGGAACTCCTCAATTGAACGGAGTGTCCGAACAGAGGAATCGAACCTTGTTAGACATGGTTCGATCAATGATGGGTCTTAGTGAACTTCTTATCTCTTTCTGGGGACATGCGCTACAAACCGCGACACTAACATTGAACCGCACTCCGTCAAAAGCTGTTGAAAAGACTCCATATGAATTATGGACTAAGAAACCTCCTAGGTTGTCTTTTCTCAAGGTTTGGGGATGCGAAGCATATGTCAAGCGATTAATTTCGGACAAACTTCACCCCAAATCGGATAAGTGTTTCTTTGTGGGATACCCAAGAGAAACCAAAGGGTATTACTTCTACAATAAATCCGAGAACAAAGTGTTTGTTGCTCATGATGGTGTCTTTTTGGAGAAGGAACACCTTTCCAAAATGATAAGTGGGAGGAAAATCGAACTCGACGAAGTTCGAGAGGACGAGCAACAATGTCAACCTGATAAAATTGACAATCTAAGTGATTTAGAAGCAGCTGGGAAGATTAGTCAGAATCAAACAGGCAATATAAATGCTCAACCTATTACCCTTCGTAGGTCGCAACGACAAAGATCTCAACTAGACAGATACCTTGGTATTGTCTTAACCGATGATCAAGATATCCTAGTTATGGATGGAGATGAACCAGCAACATACAAGCAAGCTATGACGAGGCCCGACTCTGCTAAATGGCAAGAAGCCATGAAATTCGAGATGGACTCCATGTCTGAAAACAGACAAGGATGGAAATGTATCGATATACAAGGCTAGACTGGTGGCAAAAGGTTATAGGCAAGTCCACGGGATTGACTATGATGAAACCTTTTCACTGGTTGCAATGCTAAAGTCTGTCCGGATTATTCTAGCGATTGCTACATATTACGATTATGAAATTTGGCAGATCGATGTCAAAACCGCATTTCTAAATGGGATTTTGGAAGAAACTGTGTACATGACACAGCCAGAAGGTTTTGTCGATCCGAGCAACGCTGGAAAGGTTTGCAAGCTTAAGAAATCCATTTATGGACTAAAGCAAGCCAGTAGAAGTTGGAATATGCGATTTGATGAAGCCATCAGCAAGTTTGGTTTTATCAAGAATCCAGATGAATCTTGTGTAAACAAGAAGGTCAGTGGGAGTGACATTGCATTCCTAGTCCTATATGTCGATGACATACTGCTCATTGGAAACAACACAAAATTACTGGAGTCCGTAAAGTGCTGGTTGGGAAAGTGCTTTTCAATGAAGGACTTAGGAGAGGCACAGTACATATTGGGAATCAAGATCTACAGGGATAGATCTAAGAGGATGATTGGATTGAGCCAGAGTACTTACATTGATAAAGTACTGGCACGATTCAACATGGAGAATGCTAAGAGAGGGCATCTACCCATGTCTCATGGCGTAACTCTCTACAAGAAACAGTGTCCACAGATACTTGTTGAGCGAGAGAGAATGAATCAGATTCCATATGCTTCGCTTATTGGGTCGATCATGTATGCCATGATATGTACCAGGCCAGATGTCTCGTATGCCTTGAGTGCTACGAGCCGATACCAATCAAACCTAGGAGAGGCGCATTGGACTGCGGCCAAGAATATCCTGAAGTACCTGAAAAGAAACAAGGATAAATTCCTGGATTATGGTGGCCATAAAGATCTGGTTGTTGAAGGTTACACCGACGCTAGCTTCCAGACTGACAGAGAGGACTTTAAGTCATAGTCAGGGTACATATTTTGCCTAAATGGAGGAGCATTTGGCTGGAAGAGTGCCAAGCAGAGCACAACTGCAGACTCTACAACTGAAGCCGAATACTTGGCAGCTTCAGAAGCTGCTAAGGAGGCTGTTTGGATTCGGAAGTTCATCAGTGAACTTGGTGTTGTACCCTCCATCAAGGGTCCGATAGATCTCTACTGTGACAACAATAGAGCTATCGCTCAGGCTAGAGAGCCAAGAGAGCACCAGAAGGTCAAACATGTCCAAAGGCGATTTCACATGATAAGGGAATGGAAATCCGAGGGTGAAATCAGAATTTGCAAGATTGGCACGGATGATAATGTAGCCGATCCTTTGACTAAACCTTTGCTTCAAGTGAAACACAACAAGCACGTTGAGGCAAAATAATCATTCACTCCATTGCTATTTAATTGTGGTTTAGAATTAAATAATGAGTCCATTCGATTTATGGAAATATTCAAAACAGGGTATCAAGACCATGTCTTGGATAAAGAAACACCTGTTAAGTGAACATTGAATATTTAAATCGAAAGTTTTCCCTAATCGAGGTCATCTAACTAATGGACGATTGATGACCACCAGAGATTAGTGTGTAGTATGATTTACAGCACCGTTTCTTGTGCTGCAAGGCCATGATGGTCATAAATCATTTGCACAGGTGCAAGTTTGGAACTGCACTGGATATACCTATGAGAGTACTTTAAAAGATTCAAAATTGTCATAAGTACATTTCTCATTATAGTTATCGGAACTCATTTCCTCCACCATGAGTATTGTGAAGTTTTCTTGTTTGAGAACTAGTCTCTTTGATGTTGCCTAACGTCTGCCGTAACTAGGGATCATAACGGGAACACTCGGGAGATTAGGTCCTCTTAGTAAGAGAAACTTACAATGCAAGACTGGGAATGTCCCCCTATTAACAATAGGGAATATGTCTTTGTTGTTTACAAGGCCGCTCGATGAGCGAGACTGTGAAAATGCATGGACGTGCTCAGATGGATTTTAGAAATCATCTGCTTATTGACAGTCGAACTCGGAGATCGAGAAACACTTCTGAACTTAATAAGGATGACGATGAATCTTACCTTATAGTTCACGAAGAGACATTAAGCGACATAGGAAATGGGCTATACACTATATGTACACTTGTCCTTCCAACAAGTGTATTATTTTGATAGAGGGTTCAGAATTATAACAGAGCTAATTCTTCAGTAAGGTCAAGTGATCGGAATGCCTAGGTGGAGGCCGCTTCAGATCAGTAATATTAAGGAATAATTAATATTACAGCTTAATCTTAACTGAACCCTTCGGGTCGAACCCAATCGAACAACCGATTCGAGACGACGAATTAATCCGAAGGATTTAATGAGTCGACGAAGTTTTACGAATATAGACGTCGGATATCGAGCCTAGGGCGTCGAGGCCGAGTGTCGCAAAATCACAAGCAACAAGTACGAGCATAGCCGTAGCTAGGCTAGGCTAGCTCATCGCAAGCCTAGGCGCACCATGTGTGTGCTAGGCGCACCATGGTGTGCTAGGCGCGCCATGCGTGCTAGGTGCACAAGGCAGCCATCGCAGCCTTCGCATGGCATGGCAGCACCATCGCAGGCCACACGCACCATGCACAGTACTATCGCATAGCTAGGCCTATGCGTGTGTGTGTGTGCGTGTGCATGTGCCTAGGGGCCATCGCAAGCCATCGCAGGCCACACGCACCAAGAACAGCCATCGCAGTGATGGGCACTTGCGTATGTGCGTGTGCGTGTGTACCTCGCACCATCGCAGCAGCAACCTCGCACAACAGCACCATGCCAGGCATCGCCGTGTGCGTGTGCATGTGCGAGTGCTACTGCATGCTGGCTAGCAAGCAGCAGCAGCGAAGGGTGCCTGTGCTTGTGCGTGCGACTGGGAGTGCGAGGGCCTGCTTGTGTGCGTGTGCGATAGCGAGAGAGGCAATGGCCAGCGCTAGCAGCGCCTAGCACTAGCACTAGCGCGCAACGACAACACAAGCATCGCCCAGCACAGCACGCATATGCTGGCTGGGGTGATGCGGGGCTTGCTGGCTGGTGCTAGCTGGCAGCACTAGCTGGCGTGCCTAGCTGGCTGCCAGCCCAACATCCCTCCTATGCCAGTTTTGGAAGAGGGGACTATTTCTTGGAGCAATGGCTTGGGGATCAAGGCAATGGTCCCCCCCAAGCCTTTGGTCCTCACCTAACTCTCTCTCTCTTTGACACTTGTTGCATTGTGATTGATTTGATTATTAATTTATTTTAAAATTAAATTAATTATCAAAATTATTCATTCTCCCACATTGGTTGGGAAATGAAGTTCAAGGGTTAATTTCCCTATAAATACCAAAGTTTGGGTATTTGGGAAAGAACAACCTTGAGTGGAATTAAAAGGCAACTCTCGATTTGAGTAAACCTTGATTCGTAAAACTCATAGTTTTGTTTGTCCGGGTCTCGACTAACCTTCGAGACTTAGGACGCTCGGGTCGGGTTCGAGGGTACGATCTCGTTGGAGACCTCGTATTTTCGGGGTTCAAGTAAGAGCTCATTGTTGAGCGAAGCACGCGTCAAAGGTATAATCTTTTATCCTTTCTTGTGTTTAATTATGTTTTGCTTGTTAATTGCATTCATTATGGGGGCGGGTCTTGGCGGGTTTCTTTCCGCGTAGTGTGGGTAACTACGAAACCCAACATGAATAGCTTCGAAGGGGAGATCCAGGATCTTATCAATAAGAAGACGCCTGCTCCATCGAAGGAGCAGTCGGCCAGAAGACCCTCCCAGTTTGGGAGGAAGAAGCCTGTAAAGGATCGGGAGGCGACTCCTTACCCTAAGCCTAGGGACGACTAGGAGCCACCCGTGATCGATCTGACTAAGTACCACTTCCCTTCTCCAGGGAAAAGGAAGCCCATCCGTCATGTTCAGTCGGACGAGTCGAAGAAAACATAGTCTGATGCTCGAATGTTGCTAGAGCAGAAGAAGAATGACCGACTATCACAGTCGGCCTCTAACTCTGATTTTCATGACAGTTTACACAATACCTCCTTAAGGTATTCGAATTCAAATTATGAGAGCCAGACAGGCGGTACCTCCCACCGGTCCGGCTCCTAGAAAAACCAGGCGGCCCCGCATGTGCCACCCCAGCCAACGTGACGCAACGTCAATATTTCATGCAGCCTACTCTATTCGGAGGACAGGCGGCAAGAAACGTCCAACCTTTGGACTGGCAACTTAGGTTGCTTAAACTTGGAGAACATCCGTCCGCCTTCTCCAAGGAAATAATTGAGGTCGCTCAGCCGGCCAAAGTCAAGAATGTGTTGGTAGGAGCCTATGATGGCACTACAAACCTAGAAGATCATCTAATGGCGTTCACCAATCTTATGTATCTTCAAGGGTTGGATGACCCCACATGGTGTAAGTGCTTCCCAGCCACATTGAAGGGCATTGCTCAACAATGGTTCGGTAACTTGCCGACTGGTTGCGTAAACAATTTCAAGACCCTCGCCTACTTGTTTACCTCTAATTTTGCGATGAACATTCCTGCTAAGAAGACGACCCTTGACTTGGGGACCATACAGCAGGGAGAGAAGGAGGGACTCCGTTCCTACATCAGGTGATTTAACCTGATGAGGATTCGGATACAAGGGCTGCCGGATGAGGTAGCCTATACTGATTTTTTCAGAGGACTTAAGGACGGGTTGAACTTCAAATTTGACTTAGTCGGAAAGAGGGTGACCACCCTCCAAGAGGCCATGATGGAGGTGGATGCCTATATTCAGGCAACCGACCTCTGTAATACTGGGAAGCAGTCGGACAGCAAGAAGCCCGACAAAAGAGAAAGCCGACAAAAGCAGCCGACAAATTAAGAAGAGAAAAAGAGAAAAGAAATATGGGCGGCTGATTCCTATGAACAGCCGTCACAAAAAAAGAAGAAAGAATATAAACCATACTCTCCCAAGTATGAGTTCAACAAGGATAGCCACGCTATCCTCAATGAAATCAAGGGCCGGATCTCAATTGAGAAGCCGATCGCCATGAAAGGTTCGATTAGCAACCGGAACCAAAGCAAATTCTGTCACTTCCATGAAGACATTGGTCATGAAACCAATGAGTGTATAAGTCTCAAGCGCTTTCTGGACCGCCTAGAAGAAAAAGGTGATCTTGACTCCTATGTCAAGAAGTCCAAGGGGAATGCTCCTCCCAAACAAAAACAGGCGGCCAAGAAGAAGCACCGGTCAACTAACAGTTCTGACACTAACGACGCCGTCGTCTATACTATAGCAGGCGGCTTCGCAGGAAGCGGTGCCACTATCAGGGGCAACAAAGACAACATCAGGCGGTTAGATGTTAATTCCGTCAACCAAGGACGGACCTCCAAGAGTTCATTCCCAGAAATTGTCATCACAGAGGAAGACTTGGGAGGCATTAGGGGGCCGCATGACGACCCCATTGTTATTGAATGTAAAGTGGCCAATCAGAGAGTTGGTCGGATCCTCATAGACACCGGCAGTTCCTCTAATCTAATAAGCAAAAAGTGCTTGGCAAAGCTCAATTACAAAGGGGAGGGCCCTTTAGTAGGGTTTGGAGGAAGCGTCGTACACCCAGTGGGACGGGTGGATCTACCAATCCGTCTGGGTGAGAAAGGGGAGGGCCGTCACATGGTGGTTCGGTTCTTACTTGTTGAAGTGCTCTCGGCCTATAACATGATTTTAGGGCGACCCACCCTGAACAATTCCAAAGCTGTCATAATTCCATCTCTTATGCTGCTCAAGTTCAAGAAGGACGACGGAACAGTCGACTCCCTAAGGGGAGACCAAAAAATGGCACGAGAGTGTTATCTCTCAGATATTAAACCCACTGTGGTGACTGCTGGCCCAAGTGGAGAGAAATCTGACCTTGAACAAATCAAGGAGGATGCGCCTGCCCAAGCAACAAGCGGCAAGAAAAGAAAAGCCGCATAACTGGGGGCCGAAAGAAAAGATAAGCGATAGCAATCACTGGCCTAGGAGCGGTCAGACGAGTTCTGCCCTCAGCCGGCTGGTGAACATGTGGACGTCGTCCTGGACGACTCACGTCCTAACCGAACAGTTAAGGTTGGGACGACTGCTCTTCCAGCGCTTGGTGATGATTTTCACCAACTCTTGAAGGAATTCGAGGATCTTTTCGCATTTGAAGTACACGAGATGCCAGGTATAAGTGCAGACTTGGCAGTGCATAAGTTAGCTATGGATCTGAAAAAGAAGCCAGTCAGGCAAAAGAAGCGGAACCATGGTGAAGAATGAAGCCAGGCGGCCGCCGTCGAGGTTAAAAAACTACTTGATGCAGGGTTCATTTAGCAGTGTTATTTCCCTGACTGGGTTGCAAATGTTGTACTTGTGAAAAAGCCGAATGGTACCTGGCGCATGTGTTGACTACAAAGACTTGAATAAGGTGTGCCCCAAAGATAGCTATCCATTGCCCAAGATTGACAGTCTAGTCGACTCTACAGCCGGCTACGCTTTAATGAGTTTCGTGGACGCCTACTCTGGTTTCCATCAGATTCCCCTGTGGAAGAAGGACCAAGAGAAGACGGCCTTTGTCACAGATCAGGGCTATACTGTTACACGGTTATGCCGTTTGGTTTGAAGAACGCCCCGGCTACCTTCCAGAGAATGATAAACACGGTCTTCTTTGACCAAATTGGGTGGAACGTCGAGGCGTATATAGATGATATGATTGTGAAGTCTAAACTCAAGACAGACCATTTGGCCGACCTCCGAGAAACATTCACCACACTCAGGCGGCACCAAGTCATGCTCAATCCCAAGAAGTGTGTTTTTGGAGTTGAGTCTGGGATGTTCCTCGGATTTCTTATCAATAAAAGGGGCATAGAGGCTAACCCCGAAAAAGTGCAGGCGGTCATAGACATGCAGTCGCCCCGTACTGTCCGAGAGGTTTAGAAATTAACAGGTTGTCTTGCGGCCCCGGGAAGATTTCTCAGTCGGGCTGGCGACAAATTCCTTTACTTCTTTCAGGCAATAAAAAAGAAGGCTATGTTTGAATGGGGGTCGGATGCTGAGGCGGCCTTACAGAAGCTGAAAGCACACTTGCACTCCTTACCAAGGCTGGTCAGCCCTTTGCCAAAAGAAGTCCTCTATATGTATCTAGTAGTGTCTGACCATGCTCTAAGTGTCGTCCTCCTTGCTGAGAGGGACGGCTGCTAGCTCTCAGTCTATTTTGTCAGTCACGTATTGAAGAATGCCGAGTTGAGGTACCCCCTAGTGGAAAAATTTGGTCTTGCTCTCTTCATGACAGTTAGAAAATTGAAGCCTTACTTCTTGGCACATTCGGTCGTGGTATACACAGACCAGCCAATCAAGCAGCGACTGACAACCATGGAGTCGTCAGGCCGAATGATCAAATGGGCAATAGAAATTCAGAGCCTTGAAATTACGTTCGAGCCAAGAAAAGCAGTGAAGGGACAAGCATTTGCTAACTTTATAGTAGAGATGACTCGGCCCTCTGATTCTCAAATTCCAGACCAAGTCTGGAAGGTTTATGTGGAAGGGAGCTCCACTTCGAATGGTTGTGGTGCAGGCGTCATATGTCAGTCGCCAGAAGGCGACAGGTACGAGTATGCTCTACGCTTTAATTTCCAAGCCTCGAACAACGAGGTGGAATATGAAGCTTTATTGGTCGGTATCCGCATGTGCAAGGCGGCTGGGGCAAGAAAAATAGACACATGCTCTGACTCACAGCTGATAGTAAGCCAGTACAATGGCGAATGCGAAGCAACCCATCCGGCCATGATTAAATATTTGCAGGCGGTACGTCAGGCGGCTGGGTCACTTGAAGAGTTTCATTTAACTCAAGTACCCAGGTCCGAGAACAACCAGGCGGACGCTCTCTCTAAACTGGCATCCTCGGCCTCCTGTGACACACCAAGGACCGTTTTCTGGGAAGTTATAGAGAAACGAAGTATTTGGGAAGACCCTATTGGAATCCTTGATAGAAGCTCAACTTGGTTGGATGACATCCGAGCCTATTTAACAGCCGGCACCTTGCCGAGTGATCATTACCAGGCGGCCTTGCTTAAAAAACGGGCGTCCAACTTTGAGATGTGTAAAGGGGAACTTTTCAAGAAAGGGTATCTTCAGCCCCTCCTGAAATGTGTTACCCCAGAAAAAGGACGAGAGGTCTTAGAAGATCTACATTCAGGGTACTGCACTTCTCACGTAGGCGGAAGGTCGCTTGCTCAAAGAACCAGGCGGCAAGGCTACTTCTGGCCTACCTTGGAAGCTGATGCTATGGAAATGGTTAAAAAATGTGACAAGTGCCAAAGGTTTGGCAAACTAATCCATCGTCCGGTCACAGACCTCACGGCCATCCATAGTTCTATACCATTCGCTAAGTGGGGCATGGATATCCTAGGTCCCTATACGCTTACAACAGGCGGCAGGCGGTACATACTGGTTGTAGTTGACTACTTCACCAAGTGGGTAGAGGCAGAAGCAGTTAAGGGTATCAAGACAAAGGACGTGATTTCATTCATCTGGAAAAATGTCATCACTCGGTTTGGGGTACCCATGTCAATGGTTTTTGATAATGGTCCCCAATTTGAGACGCTTGTTCTCAAAAATTGGCTGGGAGACCAAGGCATCTCGCACTATTTTGCATCAGTCGGCTGACCACAAGTAAACGGCCAAGTAGAAGCCTTCAATAAAATCATCTCAGACGGTATTAAGAAGAAGATTGAAAAGGCAGGTGGCCTATGGGCAGACGAACTACCACATGTTCTTTGGGCCATCAGGACGACTGAAAAAGGGGCGACTGGAGAGACTCCTTTCCTCCTAACTTATGGGGCAGAAGCTGTTCTACCAGTCGAACGCTACGAGCCGACTCTTCGAATAATGTTGTATGACGAAGAAGCAAATTGGGAAGCCATGCGCCTAGCATTGGATTCACTCCCAGAGCGAAGGGGCAATGCAGCCCTGCGCCACAAAATCTACTGCCTGAGAATGACAAGGGCATATAACAAAAGGGTACACAGGCGTCCACTCAAAGTGGGGGACTTTGTACTACGAAAGATGGAAGCGGTCGGTAAGGCTAACGAGTTAGGCAAATTAACTCCCAACTGGGAAGGACCCTACCGAATCTATGAAGAGGTTCGGGACGACACCTATCGCCTGGAAACACCAGACGGCCAACCCTTACCTCGGACCTGGAATGTAGATAATTTAAAGAAGTATTATTTTTGAATGATGTAATTGCCGAGAGCTGCTAATAAAACTTGCAAATCTGCTTCATTTATATTATAAATAAATAGAGAGGCATGCCGCCTGTTCCATTGGCAGTCGACTACTCTCCATTTTCTTTACTTTGTACTATTTCAGAGGGGCATGCCGCCTGTAACTCTACAATTGGCTACTCTCCTATACTTATTAACCGTGAACTAGACAAGGACTATGGCCGAATGATCAGCTCAGGCGCATAGCCAACTTATCCTCTCTTTTAAACTAATACGACCTGTCCCAACATAATAGTAGGCGTCCGGCGACATCCCTCCTAATGAGATTCGTCGCAGAGAGCAGCTCCCTTTTGGGTAGAATAATGCTCTGTAAACCAAGTACACGGCATCTAAACGACTGTCCCCCAAGGACGAGTCGCGTAGCCGTTTCGAGACAAGGATAACTCTTAACACTAACCAAACAAATGTTAGTAGTTGACATCTGAGTCGGATAACCACCTGTATCACTTGGGATAAGTACAGGGGGTACCTCTTGAGTTAATAGCCAACAAAAATTGGCGAATCAAGGGGATCAGCCGGCCTCCGCCGCGTGGTACCCCTACTACTCAAGCAAGAGAGGTGACGACTGGGTAATCTCAAAAATTACTCATAGTCACTCCCACATACTTAGTATGGATCCAAAAAGGTATAAAGAGTCCGCCTGGCTAAAGGCAAGCAAGGACTTTTTCTACTTAAACGAACAGGCGGCTCGTTTACAAGCGGCATGTTCCTTCTAACTTGATAAAGTTAAACAGACCTAACCTGTTCCCTAAAATACATTGGGAAACCGACTGGATACATGGCCGACTGATTGCCAATCAGCAGCCAAGACAACAAGTCCTCCAGGGGCATAGGCAGTCGGTACTTGATAAAATTGTACTTGATAAACTTTGCTTGCAAAATTTTAAGCAAAATTCTAAAAATCATACAAGCCGAAACAGTCGGTATGGCATTCAAGAAGACGTCAAGGACCCTCTATACTTGGCAAAAATGAGCATAAACAAGATGTTGTGATCAAAGGCAACCAAAATGCGGTTGCCAGATTCATATATAAAACAGACGGCCATAAAGACCGGCAAAATATTCATAACCCCGACCCCTTTGTCGGGTAAAGATACAAGGAAAAAAACGGCACGCAGGCCGGTGGAAAGTTAAAAAAATAAAAGCTTTAAACATTGGGAGGGGCTTGGGTCTCAACTGCCGGCTGATCGAGCTCAACGACGGGCGCTTGATTCTTCAAAGCATCCTCTTTTGTTGACTCGTCTTCAGGGGCAAGAGCTTTAGGCGCATCCTCCTCCATTGGCTCTAGGGCCACCACCTCTTCTTCCTCCTCGGAGCTGGAGCCGACCGCTTCATCTTCTTTCTCGTCCTCATTAGTCGCCTGCTGCATGATTCTTCTGTTGTACTCTTCAGTACAAGCGTTGAATTTCTTATCCCATGCGGCATAGCTAGCTTTTGGAAAGAGGGACGACCAGGTCATCTTCATGATATTGGTCGAGTCTTTTATCATGGCCTAAGCCAAATCCATCTTCTCGTTCTCAGCCTTGGCCTTGAGCTCTTCAGTGATGGCCGCCTCCTGCTTCACCAAGCGGTCCTTGACAGCATCCAAAGACTTCTGAAGGCTCTGAGCATGATGGGAAATATGTTTAAGTGGCCGCAACTCATCTTAGAGGCTTTTGACCATCTTCTCTAGCTCTTGGTTCTTTTTATTGGCCGCCTCCAACTTATCCTTGATCTCCGAAGTGGCCTGAGCCTGATAATAAAGAATATCAGTTGTCGAAATTTCATTTTGGGCAATTTGAAACATTGCCTTGTCAAAGTCAGAGGCGGCCATGGCTTTGGCAGCTTTTGCCTCTTTATTCTTGACGCTAATCGGCCTATGGAGGCCGTGTACACGGAGCATGGTCTGAAAAAAGAGAGCACCAGGCGTTAGATTTGCAAAAACAGGCGGCAGGAAAAGACATTCAACATTACAAAAATGCTAAGTATACCTCGGAGAGGAGACCCATGATCCTGTCAAGGTCAAGGGTGCCGACTCCCTTGACCGCATCCCTCTGCTCTAGAGGGATGGCTTTAACCATAGACTTGGCCATTTGGACCAAGTCTGGTTCTTGGTGGCCGCCTGTATTAAAAAACAGTAAGTCAGAACAAAGAAGGAATATCAAAGAAGAATGGGGCAAGGTTCGAGAGGGTTGGTTATACCTCTTGGAGGCCGGCTGTCCCGAGTTTGATTTCCCCTACTTTGTTGGGTGTGCGGCTGTTTTTCAGCTGCCAGCTTCCTGGCGGAGCCAGGCGTACTCTCTGCTGTCGCCTTCCGAACCTTTGAGTCCGGCTGTTGGGAGGAAGAGGGTTTGGACGAGCCCGTCTGCAAAAGTACAGAAAAGTCAGCACTGGCAAAAAGAGGAGTTCAAAGAGAAACTCGAAAGATCAGAAACTCACTATGGGCGTCTCCTTGGCGGGAGAATCAGATGAGGTCCGCTTAAGTCTCATTATGGGGGTTTGAAGAAGGGCGACCTCCTTCTTGGAAGCAGAAATGTGGTCCATAGCTTTGACTGAAAGAAAATGCCACAAAGAGTGAGAAACATGCAAAAATAAATCAAGTAATACATGTAGAGGTACAAAAGGCCGGCTACCTCTGGAGGTCTGACTGCTAAGGCCACAGGCGGCCAAAAAGTACTTATCATATAGCCACTGAAATTTGGGAACACAGTTTAAAGCCACCTGCTCCCGTACCCTAGTAGTAGAGTTTGCTCTTATCTCTACTTTGAAGAGTCCTCGGTCAAGGATCTCCTCCTTGGCGAGGCGAGGAACAGGCGGCATACTACGACCGCTTGCAAGAAGAAGCGGATCCCTGTTCCACCTATTATACAGTTTGTTCAGGAGTTTATCAGGGCTGGAGACTAGGAGGAAAGTGTTTCTCCAATCCTTCCACTTGTTCTCCTTCCCCCTAGTCATCAGATAACCTTTGTGGCTCGTTATCTGGTACCAGCCGGTACCGCTTGCCTTAGGGGTTCGGTTTAAATAATTCATATGGGCGAACGCCTCAAAATTCAGCTCCACCCCATGAATTTCACATCCGGCTACGTAGCCAAGGATGTTAAACCAGGAATTAGGGGCTAACTACCATAGCCCCACCTCATACCCATCGAGGATTTGGTGAACGGTCGGATGCAAGGGGAATCGAAGGCCGGCCTTAATGGCCGCCTCGTAGCATCTAAAACAGGCGTCCCCGTAACTAGCCCCCTCAAGCCAAACGACTGCATCTTCAGTATCCGACACGAATAATTGAAAATTCGGACCCATCACATGGTCCGACAAAAAAGTCTCTATTCGTTCTTTCATGGCCTTAATTCGGCCCTTTAGGACGTGACAGTAATAAGGGGTGTTCAACTCCCTATGGGAGGAGGATGGTTCTGACCAGTCGACCCCTTTTTCGACTGAGTGAGATAGTCTCGCCTCATCTAAGCGAGAATGCCTCTCTTCCGAACTTGGAGAAAGACGGCTTGAAGAGCTGGCTTCGGACTGTAAAATTGGAAGGGGCGACCTTGGCCCCCTCCTCAGAGCTCTTCGCAGCAGAGCCACCTCGGGTCCCAGCAGTGTCAGGCATCTGGTCCGATAGCTCGCTAACTTGAACCCGGAATGAAGAGCCATCAGAGTTTTCAATCCTCTTTGTTCTTTTGGTTCTTGCCATACTGTCCTGCATAGATACAAAGACAGTTGGATTCCGGGACTTGCGCAAAGTTTGAAGTAATGCAGGGCAGTCGGCACCCCTAGTCCAAGACTCAGCCGTCCCCGGTGAACGGAAAGACGATTGCTAACCTAGGCCGTGCCGGATACTTTTGAGGCCTCATTTTCTAAAAGAAAGAAAAAATGCAAAAGCAAAGAAGAAAAGGATAAAGGAACAGACGATTACCTGAAACTTAAGTTCTGAAAGGGAGCTTGATCAAACAAGCGTCTAATAAAAGCAAGCGGTTGGAAAAATCAGTCGTCCAGAAAATCAGAGCTCAATTTTAGGGGTCCAAGAGTTCTCTTGCAAAGTTCGCAAAATGTGAACTAAAGACTTGGTCAACATACCCTTATATAGGGTAAAATGAGAATACGAAGGGTCACCCCCAAATTCAAAAAATAAGCGGGACAAAACGCTCGGCCAATTGCAGGACGACACCTGTAGCAGGATATCGCCCGTTACAGGCCGACACCTGTCACAGGAGACATGTGACCAGTCACGTGCCACCTGTGAGGGGCAAATGATTAGGGGGTTTTCCCCGCCCAATCAGTGTACGCCACGTGGACCAATTAGGTCATGCCAAGTGTCCTTTATTTGGATCTCTCAGTGCCTGCCACATGGCACACAACCATTTGTCCACCATGGACCAATGATACCACGCCCAGTGGCCTGCTGTTTGCCACCTAGGAAAATGGCCACCTAGGCCCAGTTTTCGGGAAAAGCCCGATCAGCTCTAGGTGACCTAAACCTAGGATTGGGCACGCTTCCCAAGACTATAAATACCTTCATTAATCCTCATAAAAGGGGATTCGGCAATTAATTACTCTCACCTAGAGAAAACTAAACACACTGATCACTCCTCCCCTTGAGGAACCAGATCTCCCACCTTTACTTTTCCGCACTTATTTACTCTTCAAACAAGTACTAACTTGACCGTCGAAGGCGGAGCTCCCACCACCCGGAGTCTCCGTTGTTTTGCAGGTACAGGCGCAAGGATACTAGTCCCGGAATTGTAACTCTCCCACAGGACATCAGAAAACCCCAAAACACAAGTTTTCTTCTTTCTTCATTCATACTTGGCATTTTTTGAGCAATTTTTCATGCCTTTATTTTGCGTTTTTGCGTACAAACGACTATATACTGAGGAGGTATTCCCATTTATTCGGCATTTTGTCTAGTCCATATTCAAAGAAGTTTGATTAAATTAATAGATTTTATACCTGAAGGTATAAGAACTAGTAAGTTAATCAAATCATAATAATGATTTCCCTTGGACTAGGCAAATGCCGAATGAATTATGCGGCCGTTTAATTGGCTTCTGTCGAGTCTTCCTTTGATACTATCTCTCAAACGTACTCATGAAATATAAAGTATGATCTCAACCTGATAATTTCTAAGTGTTTGTAGCGCTTGATAGCCTAGGTATGCCCCTGCCCTTTGGGTTAAATTGCCTTGGACAATTTTCAGGCTACCTTATTTCTTATCCGTCCGATCGAGTTCATGGCCGAATGAATTTAGTAGCAACCTAACTATTGTGGCTGAGTTGCTTTGCTTGGGAGAAACCTTTGTTAGGCATTATTCCCGGCCATTCAACCCTGCCCTTGTTTATGGGCCGAGCTGCTATGTTGCAAGCAACCTTTGTTTCCGTATTTGGGCGACAATTCTACTTAATATCAGCTAGACGTACGTTATACATATGCACAAATTTAATAACAATGTATGAATTTTTCATTAATTTTTTCAAGATTACATTGTTTGGCCGTACGACTTTAATTACATTGCTCGGTCACTAGACCTAGTTGTATATACAAATTTCATACATAATATTTTTGAGATTGTCCGTATTCCACGTACGGGGAATAGGACGGCCATCCAAGGCTTCAAGACGATAAGTACCATGTTGTACTTCTTCTTTAATCCGGTACGGCCCTTCCCAATCAGGGGTTAGCTTGCCATCTTCTTTCGCTCGGCCTACCGCTTCCATCTTTCTCTATACTAAGTCTCCTAACTTAAGCGCACAGCTGCTTTGACACTTTACGATTATATGCCCTTGTCATTCTTAGACAATACATTTCATGTCTATGGGTCGCGTTGCCCTTAGCTTCTGGAACGAAGTCTAGGGTGGTCTTCATGGCCTCCCAATTTCCCGATTCATTATATGGCATCACTCGTAGAGAGGTCTCGTACATTTCAATTGGGAGCACGACCTCGGCCCCATAGACCAGAAAGAATGGGGTCTCCCCTGCTGAACTTTTTACTATTGTTCGAATGGACCATAGCACATTAACCAGCTCATCAGCCCATAGGTCGCTTGCTTTCTCATGCTTCCTCTTGATGCCATTGGAGATTAATTTATTGTATGCTTCAACTTGGCCATTGGCATTTGGGCGTCCGACCGAGGTAAAGCAATGTGATGTGCCCTGGTAACTCACCCAATCCTTGAGATGGTTGGTCTCAAACTATGGTCCATTATCGAACACCATTGATTGGGGCACACCAAACACTACAAGAATCGGGTCGATTTTCGACGGACACGTAGTTCCGTCGGAAAAACACAAATTTCCGACAAATTTACATTCTGTCGGACTTTTCCGACGAATTCAAAATGTCCGTCAAAAATCCGTCGAAAATTTATATGTACTTTCCGACGGAATTTTCTGTCAGAACTTAAAGTTTTCGACGGATTCAATTTTCGTCGGAATGTAAACTTAAAAAAATTTAAACCCCTTTAACCCTAAAATCGGATCCCCTTTCCCCTTATTCTTTTCGCCTCTTTCCCTTTATTTTTTCCGCCATCTCTTTCTCTTTCTCTCTCCTTTTTCCCCTTCTCAAAATATAAACCACATCAATCATCCTCAAGCTTCAATCAATCATCCTCTCCGTTTGTTCATCTTCAAAGGTAGCAATTGGGCATCAAGGGCACAACCGCAACGAACCCCCCCCCCCCCCTTCCTACTCAAATCCTTCACCAAATCGACACCAAAACAGCAATCTTCCGCATAAAGGTAAAGGTATTCAATCTCCTTAGTTAATTATTCTCTTGGATTAATTTTAAGTAAGGATTTTGATTATCTTAGGTTATTAGCGAAATTTGGTTGATTATTGTTGAAATTATTGCTGGATTCTGTTGAACTTGTTGTTGTTGATTAGTATCTTAGGCTATATTCGTTGCGTGGTTGGATTATTATTGCTTGTGAACAGGTACATTGTAGTTTTGTGGAGGTTAAGGGTGGAAATAGCCGGAGTTGGCTTTGAAAAGGAGTGAAAAAAAAAAAAAAAAAAAAAAGAGGTGGGCAGTCATGAGTCTAAGAATTGGGAAGAAGAGAAAAACTGCAAAGTCGGGACAATCGTCCCAAAACCAAGAGTCAGACCAACCCAATGCCTTACCCACCCTAAAATTTTTACACAAAAGCCACTCCTCCATACACTCGGAAATGCAAAAACGTAAGTTGCGACCTTCTAGACACTACCATCGTGGAGACATGATAAAACTCGGTATTAATGATGATTTGTGGATTCTTTTTGACAACCTTCGATTAGGGTCATTCATAAACTCCTCATTCATGACCTACAAATAACCCACATTAGAGTTTTTCTCGTCTTTTCAAGTGGATAGTCTAGAAAATGACGACTTTCGAATTTCTTTCCAACTCTTCAACAACCCCCACACCATGTCATTGGCAGAGTTCAACCGAGCCCTCGACCTTCACCCCGATGCCGACATTCACTACCCTCTATATGAGAGCTTTGGGGAGTATAGTGAGTACGCTTGGTGGCGTTCCATTTCATGCAAAAATGAGTTTTACACCCGGACTTCCTTAGCCAGTGAGATTTGGCACCCTGCCCTTAGGATCCTACACCGTTTATTAGGGTATTCTATCATTCCTAAGCAGGACCTAGGGAAGCTGACTAAGGAAGAGGTCCTTTGCCTATGGATAGCCACAAAGGCAGAGCATGCTCGGAGGTTGAATTTGGGTTTCCTCTTCATGCAAACCTCCCAAGCCATAGCAAAGGGGAAAAAGCCAGGGGAGATACACTGCGGGGCGATGGTCACTAGACTGGCCACCAAATTAGGTTACACTGACCTTCTACCTCTATGCACCGCCGTAGGTAGTAGTGGGGATATTTACCTTGATTTGGACCAGCTTCGCCGTTCTGATTTTATTACCCCCACGGCGAACCCCAATGCTTTTAGGTGGCTAGTTAGAGGAGCCCACCATTGTTTCCTCCCCAAGCCTCACTTCACTTCTCTCACGCGTCAGTCCCCTAATGTGTGGAGAGTTTTGAGAGATAGCGGGCGAGTGCCCGATGTCGATGGGGACGATGAGGTTGGAATGGGTAATGAGGAGGAGGTTCAGGAGGAGGAGCAGCAGCAGCAGCCGGTTACCCAGCAACCCGCAGGTACAGGTACATTTCAGCTATCTGATATAGCTAGGCAGTTGCAGGCAATTTATGAGTCACAGCAAGGCCACCATCTGCAGCAGCAGGCCCTCTATGACTCCGCTGTGGATAGAGGAGAGATTGCCCCCCCGTGAACTACCCCAATTGGCCGCCTCAGCACGGCCCTGTTCCTTCTTGGGGGGGGACAATCTCCCCACTTACCCCTACTGGCAAGGTCCTTCCGAGCCTAGTAGGGAGCTCCGCAGCTTCCCAGAGGACGGGCAGTACGATTATCGTGTGCCCGGCGGGTGTGACTTTAGAGGGGACCCTGCGTACCCCTATGCACATCCTGATCACCCCGCCCCTCTGTACTCTCAATCCGAGGACACTCCCTCTGATCCTTTGCCTAGTTGGCAAGAGGATCTTTACAGAGGTCACTACGGTTGGCCGCCGGGCTTTGACGGTGGTTGGGGCCTTTTCGGCCCCCCTAGTGGCTTCACTTATGACGAGCCGCCACGTCGGTCTGGCTCACCTAGTGAGCCCGGCTCTAGTGGCCAGTAGGCTGCGTCCTTGAGTATATCTCTCTCCCTTGTTTTTGTACGCTTATTTTGATGAGTTGGAGATATACTCTTGGTAGGGAGTGACTTGGTTGGGATTCTTACTTGCTCGCCTGCCGGTCTTTCATTGTTTTCCCTGTACCTTCATGCTGCTGATTCTACTGAGTTACATGACTGTTTTCTTTGGTTGACTTTGCCCCTGTTCACTAATACTGTTGATGAGTTTTTGATATGGTTTTGATGATGATGCTGCTTTGGGGACGCTTCTCTCGGTTTGATGGATACCGCTGAGTCCGCCCCCCGTTTTCCCTGTCGATAATGATGATTACTGGTATTCGCCAACATGGCGATTCACCAGTGCAGGTATGTATTTATGGCTTGATGATTTTTGAGGTAATGTTGATTTTGGTGAAGATCTAGAAATTTTGTCAAGGGTAGATTAGTTTATAGCGAAAAAAAAAAAAAAAAAAAAAAAAAAAAAATTAATTTGACTTGCGTTCTTGAATGTCTTTATTCCTAAGGATTAAGAGTTTCCGCGTTCTTGGATTGCCATTGGTTGACTCTAAGATATGTCTATGCTAAGGTAGTTGCTAGAACTCGTAAGGCCCACCGAACCCAAATTCACTTGTTTGTGGTAAGATGGCGTTGCCCTCTTTGGGGGATTTGAAGCCCTAAAGGTAGTTTTTGTAACCCATGTCAGATTTATTGTTCAAGCCTCCACCACTTATTGTATGAGCGGCATAGGATCCTTACCAAGGCATGCTTCGATCGAGAACTTGTTGTCTAGCTACCCGAGATCGCGACCGAACTATATCTAAGGACGATAAAAGCATTTTCTTCGGTGACTATTTTGCTTTTCTAGGTTTATCTTTCCTTTTGTTGCTTCTTGATAAATTATATTTTTTTTTTCTTTTTGCGTTTGCCCCTTGCTAGCCATGATTGAGCCTGCACCTCTTTGTTCATAAACACATTCAAACCCCATGACCTTTTGTTTCACTTTTCGCCCAATGACTTGTGAAGTTTGAGACATGATAGTTTGTAATGATTTAAAATCGGAAAGTTGCAAGGTGATGGTTTGGAATTTGAAATAACAAGCAAGGACAATGGAAGTTCCCCATAAAAAAAAAAAAAAAAAAAAAAAAAAATTGTATATAGTTTGAGCATTGAGGGCACTGCTCATTTCAAGCTTGGGGGAGAGGTTCTACGCATTTTGTATATACTTTTGTGAGTTTGTGCTGAATAAGCTTGGGGGAAGATGTATTTTGTTTGGAAATTGGTGATATTCTACTTTGTTATGAGAATTGGCGACATCTTCTGCTTCACAATTAGGATTTACCACCAAATTTTCATATTTACTTATTTTATTTTATTTATTTATTTATTTATTTCTTTCCTCACCCTTACCTCCTAGCCTGCATTACAACC
Organism: Chenopodium quinoa; assembly: GCF_001683475.1. Taxonomy (NCBI): domain Eukaryota; kingdom Viridiplantae; phylum Streptophyta; class Magnoliopsida; order Caryophyllales; family Amaranthaceae; genus Chenopodium; species Chenopodium quinoa. Next base: position 3,711,536 of record NW_018742817.1, on the reverse strand, counting down.
CTAAGTCCTTTTAACTTGGATTGGTTGAGTCACTAGTCGGTGGAGGGAGCTAGATTTCAAGCATATGGAGAGAGCATGACTTGGTAAGATGTCGGGTCACCCTTGTTTCATTTGTTCCAGCTCCTTCGTGGAGTCATGAGATACTACCTTGAAGGGTGGATTTGAATCCAGATAAGGGAACGCGGTAAGAATGTATGGAATGCGGGTGGAGTGGAGCATATTAGAGTTCTCTATGCTTAGAATAACTTATCTTTCAATCAACCATTGGCATCCAAAAATGTGTTTACTCTTAGTACCTAGAAAGATTGTCATCCATCTATGCTTGTTTGTAGTTGATTTTCTTCTTTATTTGCTCCTTTGTTTTGGTTTGTCTTGAGCATGTCGCCAAGAGTTGTGGGTTAAACTCTTTGGAAACCCCCACGAGAGCATACTCGTCCTCATTGGCGACTTTGAGGTTTAAATGGCTTGTTGTTTATGTTAAAAACAACCGTGTTTCCTACGAAAGTGAGTTAGTGTAAATTCCTTCCCCCCTCTTTTTATTTTATTTTATTTTATTTTATTTTATTTTATTTTTATTTATATTGCTTGTGTTTGGATAATCGTTTCTCAATCTTCTTTGCCTTTAGCTTTGCTCGAGGACGAGCAAAGGTCTAGCTTGGGGGAATTTGATGAGTGACATTTATGTCGCTCTTAGGATAGTCTTTTCTAGTAGTTTTAGTAATAATTCAGTTCATTTTAGTATGTTTTTGCTATGATCCTCCTATTTCGAGTATTCTACCTTTGTGGCGCGTAATGTGTATTCATGTGGTTTAGGTAGTCTATACTCCCCTCCCCTTTCGTTGTATCACGCCTTGCCTTCCTGTTCCATGATTGCAGGCGTATGCTGTTGATTCAGAGATGGAAGGGATAAGGGCAAAACAGGAAGAAGTCCAAACCAGACGAATGGCGCGGGCGCGCAACCAAAGGAGCGGGCGCGCATCTATAGAGCGCGGGCGCGCTGATGAGCGGGATCAACCATTAAATACCCTCTTTGGAGCGGGCGCGCATTTCTAGGAGCGGCCGCGCCATCATTTAACGCGCGGGCGCGCCACTGTTGGGCGCGGGCGCGCCTCTCTGCTGCTGATTCAAATCCCGATTTCAGCCCAAGTTAAAAGAAAAAAAAAAAGCGAAAAACGGCGGAGGGGGGGAGGAAAAGATAAAAAAAAACTAGCATAGAAACCCAAGGGGAGAGCTCAAAAATATCAATTTCTAGGTCTTTGTTTTAGAAAAATTTTGTATTGAACAATCATATAGCTTTTAGTGTAATTCTCATTGTCTATCAACATTAGTTTTACTTTTAGTTTTTGAAGAAGTAATTTTGCAACATTGATGTATGGTCAAGCTTGGAGATTGAAGATTGAATGATGTGTGGCTCTTTATTTGGATTTCAATGAAGGTTTTGGTATATTTCTCTATTGTCTCTTGCTTTTATGATTAAAGCTTCTACTCTTGTTAATTTAGTTGATAAAAACTTTGTCTTTCTTACCATTTCATTGGTTATAATGTTGCTTAGCATGATTGTAGTTGTAGTTATGACTAGTGAGTAGTTTCTTGTTGCTAGGGGTTTGGTGAAGATATACTTTGAGTTTGATGTATGTTAGGCTAGGTTAATTTGGAATATTTGTGATTAAATCTTCCTTGTGCTTATACTTATTAGTCACTCCATGTTTATGGCCATATGCATGTTGTGGTTGAATGACGTGAACTAAATCGTGACGATAGTGCGATTTAGGAATAGTCATTAGGTGATTGATTATTGCATGACCTTAGCTTGTATGCCTTACGACGATAGTGTGAGCGTATGTTAGCTAGGAAGGCTCTTAATCCCGATAGGTGATTAGAGAGTATTCTTGATATTGCCTTGTATGAGTCGCTTGGGTTACATGTAAACCTATTTTCCGATGCCTAACTTCGTTGAAATCAAAGCATGTTTGATCCTTCCCCCTAGTACCTATTTTAATTGTTGTTCTATCCCCTTTAGTCATTACTTTACCCACCACACTTCTTGATCGAATTAGATTAACATTAGGAGATAAATAGCGGTGCTTAATCGTTTCCCTGTGTTCGACCCTTAACTTGCCTCTATACTCTTTTAGTTGCATGTTTAGGACTACAAATATCATTTGATAGAGGTGTCTTAGTGACGACCTAAAATACCGCCTGTCAGTCGCTCTCTTCTCCTTCTCTTTCCCCTTCTGTTCTCTCTTCTCTCCTCTTCTTTCCCCTCCTTCTCACACCAACAATAAAAGCCACCACCGACGCCGCCGCATCTCACACCAACAACAACAACCACCAACGTCAACAACAACAATTACAAACGTCAACAACACCAACACTGCCGCACAACAATAACGGCGCAACCAACACCAAACCACCATTGCGCAACCAACACAAGCCCGCCCACCCTCTCAAGGTCTTTTGTATACATTTAGGTTAGATGGTAGATCTAGATTTTTTTTCAATATTTAAGATTATAGTTAATTTTTTATGTAATTGTAACATTACCTTATAAATATAATTAGATAATTGTAAATTTATTTATTTCCTTCAAATTTATTTGGTTATTTTTTTTAAATGAAATTGCGAATAAATATGTAAATCTATTTGTTTATGGTATTGTGAATTATTTTGTGACTTGTTTGTTGTAATTTGCGTATTTTCTTGGGCTAATTTTAATTTATTTTAGTGTCAATTTGTTTTTTTGGACGGTGAAAGCGGAGGCTGGTACGGGGTGGGAAATGGTGGGTTGTGAGGTGGTGTGTGGTGGGCCTGGTGGTGGTGAGGTAGGGGTTGTTGTGGGGTAGGTGCTAAGGTAAGTGCTTATGGTGTGAAGTGGATGGGGGTTGGCGGCATGGGGTGGGTTTGTGAAAGGAATTGTGTCCTTCAAACAAGTGTATTATTCTGATAGAGGGTTTGAAATTAATTAGAAAGCTAATTATTCAGTGAGGTCAAGTGATCAGAATGCCTAGCTAGAGGACGCTTCCGATCAGTAATATTAAATAAATAATTAATATTAAAGCTTAATCTTATTTAAACCCTTCGGGTAACACCCAATCGTGTAACCGAACTGAAGTGAGGAATTAATCCGAAGGATTAAATGAGTCAATAGAGATTTTACGAACTAAGACGTCGAATACTGAGCTCAAAGCGTCAAAGCCGAGCGTCGAAAGTCGATTCAACTTTACGAGTCAACTAGACGAAAAAATTAGTAAAACAACAAGTCAACGCGCGTTAAAATCAAAGCCTCGATGTGGTCTAGCCAATCGAGAGCTAGGTAGGCTAGCATGGCTAGCCGGGCTCCTTGCCGCAAGGCAAGGCTTGGTCGCAAGCCCAGCGTGCATCGCATGCACTGGCTGGGCGAGTTAGCCGAGCAGCCTTGCGGGCAAGGCTCGCCAGCATGGGGAGTATGCTTGCGGGGAGCTGCACCAGCAAGGCCAGCAGCTAGCTAAGCGTGCTGGGCCTCGCTGGCAGCAACAGGAGCAGTAGCACAGCAACCCGCATTCCGTGTAAGGCTTGCTGGCTGGGCAAGCCCAACCGAGCACCAGGCCGCCAGGAAGGCGTTCCTTAGTGCCCAAGGCTGGGGGCCAGCTAGCGCCACATGCTTGGTGCCGCCTACTTGCTTGGGGAGCAAGGGAAGGTGATCCTTCCTTTTGTGGTCCTCACCTACTCCCTTTCTATCCTTGCGCCACTTGTCGTTTGATGATTGTTTTGGTATTTTAATTTAATGGGAATTAAATTAAATCTTATTTTTTCTTTTTACCTACTATCCCACATTGAAAGATGATGGGAATTCTTGGGGAGATTTCCCTATAAATACCCATCATTAGGTATTGGGAATTCCATTTGAGTTGGTGATATATTAGGGATCTCCAAAAGAGAGAAAACCTTCGTTCGTAAATTCTAGGTTGTTTTGGTCTAGACTCGACTAAGCTTCGAGGTAGGGACTGGTTACAATTCGGTAGCGAGGGTGTGAGCCGTTGGAGGTTCTCGCACTTGCGAAACTTGAAGCTTTCAAGTCCGAGCTTAACGGTTGAGCGAAGCACGCTAGCATTCCTTCTCCCTCCTCTCTCTCTTCTCTTATGTTTATGTTTATTTGCATGCTTTTATTTATGTTGTAATTATTATGCATGCGATCTGATTATCGAGTTTTGTTTCCGCGCGGTGTCGGACACCGCAAAACCCACCCGCGGTATAAGAGCCTCTTGCATTTAATATTTAAAACTAAAAATTAATTAAGGTGATTTAAAATGGGTTTAAATCTTTAAACCTTGATTAATTATGGCATGTAATTGTTGGATTATGTGTTTGATTATACCACTAATCTTCTGCAATTTTAACCCTCATTAAGCATGTTTATGAAGTCAAAATCGGTGCTTAATTTGGTTAGCTCTTATTTTCACATGAGCTTGCAATTTCACTTTTTTGCAAATTAATTGCTTGGAGTGTGAATGTTTAAGGTGAAAATGTATTTTTGAAGCCCCTAAAATGTTAAAGATTCAATATTTATTTGTTTATTTGGTTAGATCTTAACTTTCTAAAATCCACAATGAACAAATTTTTGGTTTTAATCATTTTTGAGTTGATTAGAATCTTAAAATGTGCATACTTGTGCTTGAAAAATTATTTTTCTTTATATTGGAAGATTACAATATTCAAATATGCACAAGTGATTGTTGGATAAAAAAGTTTCATTAGATGAATGATTATTTATTCAACTATTTTTTCAAATCTCATTATCAATTTATGTGGGTTAAATTAATTGTGAGAATACCCCTCAATTTTTGTAGCATCAAGTTGAGCCAAAAATAATTTAAAGATTGATTCTTGAATTAATTTTGGTTTGTGCACTATAAAAATTTAATTTATTTAAGTTGGACATATTTTATTTTCATTTTGCTCAATGTTGGTTCAAAAAATAAATTAGAATGAATTTTATTTTGTCACACACAAAATCGGAACAAAATACTGAGGCACAAGCACATATATCGAGGCACCAAGCCCCGAGTACAACCCTTGGCTAGCTGGGCTGCTTGCGCAACCCACATGTGGCTGTTGTGGGAGTGCATTGTGCTTGGTGCGCAAGTGTGTGCGAGTAACACTACTTGATGCGGTGATAGCATGCGTGTGGTGCGGAAGTGCCGCTACTGGGCAGCATGTAGCTCGCACAGCAGCAAGGCCTGCGCGGCCAGCACGAATGTGCGTGCAAGCACGATGCTAAGGCCAACGTAACGCATGAATGCGACGCTGTCAGCCATTAGCACGTGACTTGACGCTGTTGTGCTTGTGCGGGGTAGCACCCACGTGTGGCTACCAAGGCTTGGTGCCTAACAAGCCGAGCCTCGTGGCTTGAATGCTAGGAACTCGGCCGTTTGAGGGGCTATTAATTTTGCGGCTTTTTGTTTTAATTAAAACAAGGCTAGGCCTCGATTTTTCCTAGCATTTACAAAATAATTTTAAATTTTTTAGGGTTAACCAGCTTAATTAATTTTAATTGGATTAATTTTAATTAAGTTGGATATGGAATTTAGTGGGAGCTTTATTAACCGTTTTGAGCTATTATTATTGCGTTAATTCACATAATCAGATAACAAATTTGATTAGTTTTAATTAGGCACGTTAATTAGATTGACCACCTAAGTTAGTAACTAGTCTTGTGCTCGTTTTGAATTGTTGCTTGATATATTCGTAAAATGCACGAGCCATTCACGTTAGAGAATGGATGAATGGAATAGATACTCTAATTCAGGTTTTACAAAATGAAAACTAGTGGGGCCTGACTAGGATAGTAAATATGGACTGCGTTCCGTTTTTGTATTTTTGTAAATCTAAATACGGACTGCGTGCCATTAAGTATTTTTGTACTTAAATTATTTAGATTAGTCCTAGCTTTTCCAGTAGTTACATAACTGGTGGTGATGTCTCGAAGACGGCGTTTCTAAGAAGATAAAGCCAAGAAGATGCAACAAAGGCCCTTGAAGATTTGAAGACTCAAGTTTCAAGGGGTCATGCTAGTTGCCAAAATGCATCTTTATTTATGCCCTATATATATTTTGCAATGTTAGATGCATGTTTAGGATTTTGAATGTTGAATGATTAGTTTAGTTAACTTAAATCAACTAACATCGAAACCCTAAGTCCCAAAGAATATTGAGTTAAATCTTCCATTTAAAAATGACACTTACGGAACTAATGAGAATAGTAATGGGCTATGCCAAAGCAAGGCATTACTATTTTCCTAGGGAAGTAAGGTATGTTGGTGCGCTTGCCAAAGCAAGGCATCATATGCACGTTAGTTTTTGTTAAACTCAACGATATCAGTAAGGAGTCCTTAGATTTCGTGGCAAAGGAGATAAACATCAAGAAAGCATTAGATGCGAAGTTTTATCGAACCAAGATTAGGTTAGAGCTATTAGCAATTGGATTGCTTACCTTAAAATATTAATTGTTAAGACAAGCCAAAGCATGCTTAATCACTTTTTGATTTTTAGGGTCTTGGAATCGCTTTATTCTCGCAGAAAGGCGACAATTTTAAATGTGTGGATAAAACGCTTAATAAGATTGAAAATTTGCATGTATGCTTTAAATTTCATACTTATTGGTTTTATGAATGGTTTTTCATTGCAAATCTTATCAATTGTAGAAACATGTCTGCAACTAACACCAACACCAACTAGTTTTCACTCTGTTCTATTCTCAATAAAGAGAAGTTGGATGGGACAAACTTCCTTTATTGGCAAAGGAACTTGCATATAGTTCTCATGCAAGAGCAAAAGCAATACGCCCTTGATGAGGAAATACCCGACATTCCTAATGAGGAGGTCACTCAGGCTACCCTAAACCGATGGCACGCTGCCAATCGGGATGTCAAATGCATTATGTTGTCCACAATGTCTCCGAATCTCCAAAAGACCTTCTTTGGAAAGGAGACGACTTTTGAGATCATTTCTGAACTTCAAAACATATTCCAAGAGCAGGCCCGAACTGAGCAGTTTGAGACCCATAGGTAGATCCTTGAGAGCAAGCTCAAGATAAGAGAGCCAATCAGCCCACTTGTACATAAAATTATCGAAATATCTGAGAACCTGGAAAGGCTCGATGTTGGGTATTCAACCGAGATGTCAATTGACATTATTCTCCACTCCCTGCACAAAGGCTATGATCAATTCAAGATGAACTATAATATGCACAACATGGAGAAAACCCTCACTAAGCTTCATGGAATGTTGAAGCAAGCCGAGCAAACGCTCAAGGATGAGGGGAAGCATGATATGCTTATGGTCAAGAAGGGCAAGCCATTCAAGCGCTCGGGAAAGAAGAAAGGCTTTAAAGGGAAGGGTAAGAAGACCTTTCCGCCTAAGTCAAAAGCTACCAAGGGCAACAAGGAAAAGAAGGTAGCTTCTTCTCAATCCGATTCCGAATGTTCCTACAGCAAGAAGAAGGGACATTGGAAATGGGATTGCCACAAATTCAAGGAGGATAAGAAGAATGGCACCATTTCTGTTAGATCAGGTATATATGTTATAAACCTTAACTTTACTAGCAAAGCTTCATGGGTATTAGATACCGGATGTGGCTCCCACCTTTGTTCCAATGCTCAGGGACTAAGGGAATGTAGAAGGCTAGTGAAGGGAGAAGTGGAACTCCGGGTCGACAATGAAGCAAGGATTGCGGCCGTATCTATTGGGACACTTAGTTTGTCTCTACCCTCTAGGCTAGTTTTAGAACTTGAAGATTGTTATCATGTTCCAAACATTACCAAAAACATTAATTCAATTTCGGCGTTGGACGCCAAGGGTTTTGAATTTTGGATAAAAGACAATAGTTGTTCATTTTATCTTTATAATGTTTTATATGGTACGACACATTTAGAAAATCGTCTTTATGTGCTTTCACTAGACAAACAGGTTTATAATGTTAATGATACCACCAAAAGAGCTAAGATCGTTGAGTCGAATCAAACCTACTTGTGGCATTGTCGTCTTAGCCATGTTAACATCAAACGCATCAAGAAACTTCTTCATGAAGGGATTCTTGATTCATTTGACTTAGAGTCGTTTGAAAACTGCGAAGGATGCTTACTAGGCAAGATGACAAAGCAACCATTCTCCAAGTTGGGAGAAAGGGTTAGTGAATTATTGGGTCTTATACACATGGATGTATGTGAACCAATGAGTACAACCACATGACATGGTTATTGCTATTTTATCACATTCATGGACGACTTTAGTGGATATGGCTTTGTCTACCTTATGCTGCACGAATCTGAATCTTTTGAGAAATTCAAAGAATTTCAGAGTGAAGTGGAAAATCAGCTTGGCAAGAAAATCAAAGCACTTCAATCGGATTGTGGTGGCGAGTATTTGAGTTACGAATTCGACGATCATCTGAAAGAACATGGAATATTCTCAGAACTGACACCACTCAAAACTTCACAATGGAATGGAGTGTCCGAGAGGAGAAATCGAACTCTGTTAGACATGGTTCGATCAATGATGGGTCTTAGCGATCTTCCTATCTCTTTCTGGGGACACGTACTTCTAACCGCGGCACTTAAACTAAACCGCGCTCCGTCAAAAGCTGTCGAAAAGACTCCATATGAATTATGGACGAAGAAACCTCCACAGTTGTCTTTTCTTAAGATATAGGGTTGTGAAGCATATGTCAAAAGACTCATATCTGACAAGCCTGCACCAAAATCTAATAAGTGTTTCTTGGTGGGATTTCCAAAAGAAACAAAGGGGTATTACTTCTACAACCAATCTGAGAACAAAATATGTGTTGCTCGAGATAGTGTCCTTTTGGAAAAGGAGTATCTTTCCAAAATGACAAGTTGGAGGAAAATCGAACTTGATGAAGTTTGAGCAGGTGAGCAACAAAGTCAAATTGACAAAACTAACGATCAAAGTGCTTTGGAAGCAACTGTTGAAAATGGTCAAAGTTAAAATGACAAAGCAAATGCTCAATCTATTACCCTGCGTAGGTCGCAAAGGCCAAGATCTCAACTAGACAAATACCTTGGTGTTGTCTTAGCCGAGAATTAAGACATCCTAGTTATGGATGAAGATGAGCCAGCAACATACAAACAAGCTATGACGAGCCCCGACTCTGCAAAACGGCAAGCCATGAAATCTGAGATGGACTCCATCTTTGAAAATCAAGTCTGGGACTTGGTTGATTTTCTCGAAAGTTATACACCTATCGATTGGAAATGGATTTTCAAGTTGAAAATCGACAAAGATGGAAATGTATATGTATACAAAGCTAGATTAGTGGAAAAAGGTTACAAACAAATTCCCGGCGTTTATTATGATGAAACCTTTTTGCTAGTTGCCATGCTTAAGGCCGTCCGGATTATCCTAGCAATTGCCGCATATTATCAATATGAGATATGGCAAATGGACGTCAAAACCGCCTTCCTTAATAGGATATTGGAAGAAACTGTGTACATAACACAGCCAGAAAGTTTTGTAGATCCAAACAATGTTAGGAAGGTATGCAAGCTTAAGAAGTCCATTTATGGACTAAAGCAGGCAAGCAGAAGTTGGAATCTGCGATTCAATGAAGCCATTAGTAAGTTTGGTTTTATCAAGAATCCAGATGAGTCTTGTGTTTACAAGAAGGTCAATGGGAGTGAATTTGCATACCTTCTCTTATATTTCGATGACATATTGCTCATTGGAAACAGCATTCCAATGTTTGAGTCTATAAAGGCTTGGCTTGGAAAGTGTTTTTCAAAGAAGGACTTGGGAGAGGCATAGTACATATTGGGCATCAAGATCTATAGGGATAGATCTAAAAGGATGATTAAATTGAGCCAAAGTACTTATATCGATAATGTAGTGACACGATTCAATATGGAGGAAGCCAAAAGTGGCAATCAACCCATGTCACATAGCATAACTCTCAGCATGAAACAGTGTCCGAAGACACCTGATGAGCGAGAGAGGATGAGTCAGATTCCATATGCTTCGCTTATTGGATCGATCATGTATGCCATGATATGTACTAGGCCGGATGTATCGTATGCCTTGAGTGCTACGAGCCAGTACCAATCAGACCCAGGAGAGGTGCATTGGATTTCAGCCAAGAATATCCTAAAGTACCTGAAAAGGAAGAAGGATAAATTTCTGGTCTATGGTGGGAGTAAGGATTTGGTTGTTGAAGGTTATACCGACGCAAGCTTCCAGTCTGACAAAGACGACTTCAAGTCACAATCAGGATACATGTTCTGTCTTAATGGAGGAGCGTTCAGTTGGAAGAGTGCTAAGCAAAGTACAACTGCATATTCTATAATTGAAGCCGAATACTTGGCAGCTTCAGAAGTAGCTAAGGAGGCAGTTTGGATTTGTAAGTTCGTTGGTGAACTTGGTGTTGTCCCCTCAATAAACGGACCAATAGACCTCTACTGTGATAATAGTGGGGCTATTGCTCATGCTAGAGAGCCAAGGGAGCATCAGAAAGTCAAACATGTTAAGAGGCAATTTCACATGATAAGGGAATGGAAGTTTGAGGGTGAAATCAAAATATGGAAGATTGGAACAGACGAAAATGTAGCCGATCCACTCACTAAACCTTTGCCTCAAGTGAAACATAACAAGCACGTTGAGGCAATGGGAATCAGGCATGTTGGAGAGCGGCTTTGATTTCCCTATTTGTGTTTTAATTAAGTTATGGAGATCTTAATGTAAAACACTATGTTAAACCATTTATTGATGGAGTAATTTAATTTTTCCTGTAAATTATTATTTCATTTCTATTTAATTGTGGTTTAGAATTAAATAATGAGTCCGTTCGATTTGAGAATATTCAAAATAGGGTATGAAGGGAATGTCTTGGATAAAGAAACACCTATTAAGTAAACGTTGAATATCATATCGAAATTATCCCTAATCGAGGTCATTTGAAAGTTAGTTGGACGACTAATGACCGCGTGAGATTAGTGTGTAGTATGATTTATAGCACCGTTTCTTATACTACAAGAACAAGAATATCATAAATCATTTGCACAAGTATTGGTTTGTAACTATACCGGATCAACCTATGAGAATACTTTAAGAGATATAAATCGTCATAAGTATATTACTGATTATGGCTATCGGAACCTCTTTCCTCGACCATGAGTATTGTTAGTTCTTTTGTTTGAGTACTAGTCTGCTTTGATGTTGTCAAACGTCTACCGTACAAGGGGATTATAAAGGCAACACTCAGGCAGCTAGGGCCACTTAGTAAGGGAAGCTGACAATGCAAGACTTGGAATGTCCTCCTATTAACAATAGTGAACATGTCTTTGTTGTTTACAAGGCCTCTCAAAGAGCGAGACTATGAAAATGCATGGCCACGCTCAGATGGATTTTAGAAATCATCTGCTAATTGATAGTCCAACTCGAAAATCGAGAAACACTTATGGACGTAATAAGGATGAAAAAAATCTTACCTTATAGTTCACAAAGAGACATAAAATAACATAGGAAACAGGCTATACACATACAGCACACTTATCCAAAAGGACAAGTGGGAGATTGAAAGGAATGGTGTCCTTCGAACAAGTGTCTTAATTCGATAGAGGGTTCGGAATTAATTAGAAAGCTAATTATTCAGTGAGGTCAAGTGATCGGGATGCCTAGCTGGAGGCCGCTTCCGATCAGTTATATTAAATGAATAATTAATATTACAGCTTGATCTTGACTGAACCCTGAAAGGAATGGTGTCCTTCCAATAAGTGTATTATTCTGATAGAGGGTTAAGAATTATAAGAAAGCTAATTCTTCAGTGAGGTTAAGTGATTGGAATGCCTAGGTGGAGCCCGCTTCTGATCAGTAATATTAATGTACAATTAATATTACAGCTTAATCTTGACTGAACCCTTCGGGTCAAACCCAATCGAACAACGGATCCGAGACAAACGAATTAATCCGAAGGATTTGATTAGTTATCAGAGTATTACGAACAAAGACGTCAGATATCGGGCTTAAATCGTCGAGACCGAGTGTCGCAAATTCAACAAGCGACAAATTCGAGCTAGGTCGTAGCCTCACATTGGCCTAGCCATGCGAGTGCTAGCATGCGCATCGCAATGCTAGCCGCATGCCTAGCATGCATTGCGTACTAGGCCAAGCGTGCTAGCATGTCTGGCATTGCTGGCCGCAAGTATACTAGCAGATAGCGCATCGCAGCATGCTTGGGCCTCGCACAACACAACACGCAGCATCACAAGCCATGCGTGCATGTGTGTGGTTGTGCGTGCTAGCAATGCCCGCAAGCATCGCAGGCATGATGCCTTGCGTGCTTGCTAGCATGCTAGGCCAGGCACCCATCGCGTCGCAAGGCTAGGCCTTGCTAGCATGCTAAGCGCCCAGCCCATCGCAGCCACGCACCAAGCAACAGCATCGCATAGCAGCGTGCTAGGCATGCTAGGCTATCAAGGTGATGGGCAGTGGCACGCACCAAGCAGTAGCACGCTATGCGTGCTAGGCCTTTCATAGAAAAAGCGCCCAGCAGCATCACGCACAGCATCCTAGCGATGCATGCTTTGGCTGGCTGAGTGGCTACTCATGTGCGAGGGCAGGCTGGCCAGCAACCCAGCCTTGGTGCTAGGCGCCAGCTGGCTGCCTTGGCAGCCAAGGCAGGCTGCCAGCCTGCCATGTGGCTTGGTCAGCCAGTCAAGGGGAGAGGACGAAGGGTTGGTGGTTAGCTTGGGGAGCAAGGTGACTTGGTCCCCCCTTTGGGTGGTCCTCACCTTCTCTCTTCCTCCTTATGCCACTGGTAGCTTTTTGATTGAATTGGAATTTTATTTTGTTTTCATTAAAATAAAATAGAGAAATTGTAAATCTCCCACATTGATTGAGAATGGGAAATCAAGGTTCATTTCCCTATAAATACCCAGGTTTCGGATTTGGGAAGAACATTTGAGTGGAACTAAAAAGGCATCTCCTTGAAAAAGTGAGAAAACCTTAAGTTCGTAATACTCTAGTTGTTATTGGTCAAGTACCGGCTAACCTTCGGGGCTAAGACCGTTCGAGTCGGGTTCGTGGGTACGAGCCGTTTGAGACCTTCGCATTTGCGGGGTTTGGGTTTTGAAGTAAGAGCTCGGGATCGAGCAAAGCACGCGCCAAGGGTATGAATGTCTTTTCCTTTTATCTCTTAATTGTTGTTTAATATGTGATTGTATGCTTAGTTGCTTAATTAGTGGGCGGGTTTCTCTTCCGCGTAGAGTCGGACTCTACGAGACCCAACAGTGGTATCAGAGCCGCGCTCACTTTAATTTTTGTAACTAATAATTAATTAAGGTGATTTAAAATGGATTTAAATTTCTGGTTGTGCCTTCTAATTAGATTAGAAGCTCGTTTTAATTAGTCTTAATCTCGTATTTTTACTAATTTTGGATGAAAAACCCAGATTTCGATTCAAAAATATTGATTTTTGGGTGGAATCGATGTTCTAAATCGTTTTTGTCCCTTTTAGGATTGTCCATAAGCCAAAATCCACCCAGAAATATGTTTTTCGAGGGGTTTTTCATTTTTGACGAAATTTTTTAAATCTTTTAACCTTGATTAATGATTGCATGTGAAAGGTAGATTAAATGTATGGTTGCTTCCCTAATCTACTGCAATTATAAACCTCATTAAGCATGTTTATGAAGTCATAATTGGTGCTTAATTTGGTGTGTTCATTTTTCACATAAACTAGATTTTTTCACATTTTTGCAAATTAAATAAATTGCTTCAAGTGTGAATGTTAATGGTGAACTTGTAATTTTGAAGTCCCTATTATTTCAAAGATCTAATCTTTAATTGTTTATTTGGTTGGAACTTTGAGTGCTAAATTCCATGTTGAACTAATTTTTGGATTTAATCATTTTTTAGTTGATTCAAGTCTTAAAAGTTCAAAACTTGTTATTGAAATTAAATTAATCTTCATGTTGGAAGATGTAATTTTTCAATTTTACACAAGTTATTGTTGGAAATTTTTCATTGGATGAAAGGGTTTAATTCTCCAACCCCTTTAATTTTGTCAAATCTCATTATTAATTTACATTTGATTAAATTAATTATGAGTGTAGCCCTTCAATTTTGTAGCATCAAGATAGATTTAAATTAATTCAAAGAATGGTTCTTGAATAATTTAGGCTTGTGCACTATTAAAATTGAATTTAATTAAGTTGGACTTATTTTAATTTTCATTTTGCTCTAAATTGATTCTAAAATAAATTTAGAATTAATTTTATGTCACACATATATCGGGATTAAAATCCCGAAATAATAGCACGCAAATCGAGGTAAAATCACCCAAGCACCACCAAGGCTAGCCGGGCTGCTCTCACAGCCCACATGTGGCTGCCTTGGTGCGCATGGAGGTGCTCCCGCCTCGAAATGATGTGGTTGTGTGGCGGGCTAGGAGTGCACAAGGGGCGTGCTTGATGCTTGTGGTGCGTGGCTGCTGTGCTAGAGATGCCCGCAAGTGCTGCTGGGCAGCAAGGCAGCGAGCCCCAGCGGGCCCAGCCACACCTTCCAGCACGCATGCTAACATGCTAGGCCTCAGTTTTTCCGACTATTGCAAAATTATTTAATGTTGACAAAATTTGGGTTAACCGGCTTAATTATTTGGATTAATTAAGTTGGATGCGGAATTTAGTGGGAGCTTCGTTAATTGCATGAACTAATTGCGTCTTAATCACATAAAATGTTAAACAACTTTGACTAGCTAGTTTTAATTAGGCGTGTTAATTGGATTAATCACCTAAGTTAGTTACTAGTTCGCGCGCGTTATGCATTGTTACTTGTTTTTCGTTGTAAAATGCTTGAGCCATTCATATATAGTGAGTGGATGAATGAAATGTATATTGTTTCACAGGTTTTGTGAAAATGGCAACCAGTGGGGCCCGATTAGGATAGTAAATACGGACTGCGATCCGTAATGTATTTTTGTAAATCTAAATACGGTCTGCGTACCGTTGCGTATTTTTGTACCTTAATATTTAGATTAATCCTAGTCGTAGTATCTAGTAATTTCATTTCGGCGGGGATGTCTCAAAGATGGTGTTTCTATAAAGACGAGCCAAGATGGTGCATCGAAGACTCTTGAAGATTTGAAGATTTCAAGGGGTCATGCTAGTTGCCAAATGCATATTATTTTATGTTTTCTATATATAATTATACTTATATATGTGAATGATATGTTAGATGCATGTTTAGGATTTCAAATGTTGCGATGATTAATTAAGTTCACTTAAATCAACCAACATAGAAACCCTAGGTCCCTATAATATTAAGCCAAATCTGCCATTCCAAGAGCGACACTTACCGAACTAATGCGCGTGGTGATGGGCTACGCCAAAGCGAGGCATCACCGCATCCCTAGGAACGTAAGGTATACTAGGTATACAAGTCGTCTTGGTTAAGCTCAACGATATCAGTAAGGAGTCCTTAGATGTCATGGCAATGGAGATAAAATGTCAAGGAAGCATTAGATGCGACGTTTTATCGACCAAGAGTAGCTTGGAGCTATTAGCAATTGCATTGCTTACCCTAAAATATTAAGTGTTAAGACAAGAAAAAGCATGCTTAATCACTTTTTGATTTTTGGGATCTTGGAATCATTTTATTCTCTCCCAAAAGGGACTAATGTTAATGCGTGGATAAAATGCTCAATAAGATAGAAAATTTGCATGAACGCTTTAAATTTCAAACTTATTGGTTTATGAATGATTTTTCATTTCAAATTCTTTCAATTGTAGAAAAATATCTGCAAGTAACTCAAACAACAACACTATGTGCCCGGAACTCCCCGACAAGTTGCCTTTTAGCCTCAACTTGGTCAACTTCAAGGAATGGGAGGAGGTCAGGAAAACACTTCGGAATTGTTCCTTGGAGTACACCCTTGATACTCCCACTCCAAGCTTCTTCTTTAAGGGAATTATGAGCGATGAGGCTCATGATCAATGGTTTATCGATTGCAATAAAGTCACACATCTAATGGCTAATTCCATCCTGGAAGATTGGAAGGAAAAGCTCTCCTTCTATTTTTCGGATATTTTCCTCAAAGCACTTGAGGATGTTGTCAATGTTAGAGTCACCAAGAGTGACAATGGCAACTATAATGGACTCGTATTTGATTTAACTAGGTCACTCTCAAACATGAAGATAAAGCCACCGGATGTGGGTTGTCTTGCTAAGGAAAGGCGCTGGCTTTGGTAAGGGGTCTACATTACCAAATTGAGACTCGGCATGCCCCTCCGACCTCATGTGCTTGGAATGACTAGGCTCTTCAAGCACATGCAGCTTCTCGGAATCTCATTAGAAGATGAGATGGCGGGACATATCTTTCTTGCTTCACTCCACTCGGGCTATGATGCACTTAGAGTGCATATAGTTGTGGGAGAGGAGACACACTCTTTAAAAGAGGTGGTGCAATTTCTTAGCCGAGCCACCTCCTATGGAGCGACCGAGACACCCTTGAGAGCAAGGAAGAGGGAGTTCAAGAACAAGGCAAAGATGCGATGCTTCTATTGTTGTGGGCAAGGCCACTACAAGAGGGAATGCAAGCTCTTCCGAAAGGATGAGGAGGAGAGGAATATGGCATCTGCCTCAGGTATCTTCATTAACACTTGTGTATAAAGCTATTCATAGGTATTGGATACCATGTGTAACTCACTTTGTGTTTCCTTTTCAGGAACCAAGTGAGACGGCATCACAAGTGAGAGGGTATTGGATACCATGTGCATCGACAAGCGGATGACAAAGATGGTCTTTTGATCGTGCTTGTAGGCACATTTATTTTGTCTATGGCTTGTAATTAAACAATGGTTGTTTCTCATGCTTTTAAACATACCCTTGATCTATGGTGTTGGACACCAAGTTATTTTGATCACAAGATCTAATCAATAGTTAGTTTTTTGAAGTGTCTTGTTTATATGTTCTATAGAATTACATATGTTTAGACAATTAATGATACTGCCAAAAGAGCTAAGACCATTGAGTCGAATCAAACCTACTTGTGGCATTGTCGTCTTGGCCACATTAACATCAAACGCATCAAGAAACTTCTTCAAGATGATGTTCTTGACTCATTCGACTTGGAGTCGTTTGAAAATTGCGAAGGATATCTATTAGGCAAGATGATAAAGCAGTCATTCTCCAAGTTGGGAGAAAGGAAAAGTGACTTATTGGGTCTAATACATACGGATGCATGTGGACCAATGAGTACACCCGCAAGGCATAGTTATCAATATATCATTACCTTCACCGACGACTATAGTAGATATGGTTATGTCTACCTTATGTCGAACAAATCTGAATCTTTTGTGAAATTCAAAGAGTTTCAGAGTGAAGTTGAAAATCAACTTAGCAAGAAAATAAAAGCACTTCAATCGGATCGAGGTGGCAAGTATTTGAGCCATGAATTTGACGATCACTTGAAAGAAAATGGTATTCTTTCAGAGTTGACACCTCCCGGAACTAGACAATGGAACGGAGTGTCCGAACGGAGGAATCGAACCTTGTTAGACATAGTTCGATCAATGATAGGTCTTAATGAACTTCCTATCTCTTTCTGGGGACACGCACTTCTAACTGCGGAACTAACTCTGAACCGTGCTCCGTCAAAAGCTGTCGAAAAGACTCCATATGAATTATGGACGAAGAAACCTCCGAGGTTGTCTTTTCTTAAGATTTAGGGTTGCGAAGCATATGTCAAGAGATTAATTTCTGACAAACTTCACCCAAAATCAGACAAGTGTTTCTTTGTGGGCCACCCAAAAGAAACCAAGGGTATTACTTCTACAACAAATCCGAGAACAAAGTGTTTGTTGCTCGTGATGGTGTCTTTTTGGAGAAGGAACACCTTTCCATAAGGATAAGTGGGAGGAAAATCAAACTCGACGAAGTTCGAAAGGAAGAGCAACAAAGTCAACATGACAAAACTGACAATCAAAGTGCTTTTGAAGAAGCTGTTGACATTGGTCAGAGTCAAACCGACAATGCAAATGCTCAACCTATTACCCTGCATAGGTCACAACGACCAAGATCTCAACCAGACAGATACCTTGGTATTGTCTTAACCGAAGATCAGGCCATCCTATTTATGGATGGAGATGAGCCAGCGACATATAAACAAGCTATGACGAGCCCCGACTCTGCAAAATGGCAAGAGGCCATGAAATCCGAGATGGACTCCATGTCTAAAAATTAAGTCTGGGACTTGGTTAATTTTCCCGAAGGTTATACACCTAGCGATTGTTGCATACTATGATTATGAAATATGGAAAATGGATGTCAAAACCGCCTTCCTTAATGGGATTTTGGAAAAAAACTGTTTATATGACACAGCCAAAAGTTTTTGTTGATCCAAGCATGTCGCGAAGGTATGCAAGCTCAGAATTAGATTTATGGACTAAAGCAGGCAAGCAGAATTTGGAATCTGCGATTCAATGAAGCCATTAGTAAGTTTGGTATTATCAAGAATCCAAATGAGTCTTGTGTTTACAAGAAGGTCAGTGGGAGTGACATCGTATTCCTAGTCTTATATGTCGATGACATATTACTTATTAGAAACAGCACTAAACTGTTAGAGTCTGTAAAGGGCTGGTTTGGAAAGTGTTTTTCAATGAAGGACTTGGGAGAGGCATAGTACATATTGGCCATCAAGATCTATAAGGATAAATCTAAGAGGATTATTGGATTGAGCCAAAGTACTTATATAGATAAGGTACTGGCACGATTCAACATGGAAAGAGTCAAGAGTGGGCACCTAACCATGTCCCATGGCATAACTCTCGGCAAGAAACAGTGTCCATAGACACCTAATGAGCGAGAGAGGATGAGTCAGATTCTGTATGCTTCGCTTATTGGATCGATCATTTATGCCATGATATGTACTAGGCCAGATGTATCGTATGCCTTGAGTGCTACGAGCCAATACCAATCATACATAGGAGAGGCGCATTGGACTACGGCCAAGAATATCCAAAAGTATCTAAAAAGGAACAAGGATAAATTCCTGGTCTATGGTGGCTGTAGTGATTTGGTTGTTAAAGGTTATATTTACGCGAGCTTCCACACTGACAGAGACGACTCCAAGTCGCAGTCAGGGTACATATTCTGCATAAATGGAAGAGCGTTTAGTTGGAAGAGTGCTAAGCAGAGCACCATTGCAGATTCTACAACTGAAGCCGAATACTTGGCCGCTTCAGAAGCAGTTAAGGAGACAGTTTGGATACGTAAGTTCATTGGTGAACTTGGTGTTGTACCCTCGACTAAGGGTCCAGTACACCTCTATTTTGATAACAATGGAGCTATTGCTCAGGCCAGGGAGCCAAGGGAACATCAGAAGGTCAAACATGTAAGCGGCGGATTTCACATGATAAGGGAATGGAAATCCGAGGGTGAAATCAGAATTTTTAAGATTGGAACGGACGACAATGTAGCCGATCCTCTGACAAAACCTTTGTCTCAAGTGAAGCACAACAAGCATGTTGAGGAATTGGGAATCAAGAATATTGGAGATTGGCTTTGATTTCCCTGTATAGGTGTTTAATTAAACTCGATGTCTTAATGTAAAACACTATGTTGAACCATTCAATTTTGGAGCAAATAAATTTCCGCAAATTTATGATTACTCCATATTTATTTAATTGTGATTTAGAATTAAATAATGAGTCCATTCGATTTCTGGGAATATTTAAAACAGGGTATCAAGACCATGTCTTGGATAAAGAAACACCTGTTAAGTGAACATTGAATATTTTAATCGAAAATTATCCCTAATCGTGGTCATTTAAGCAATGGATGATTAATGACCACTTGAGATTAGTGTGTAGTATGATTTATAGCACCGTTTCTTGTGCTACAAGGACATGATAGTCATAAATCATTTGCACAGGTATTAGTTTGGAACTGTACCGGATAGACCTATGAAAAAACTTTAAGAGATATCAAATCGTCATAAGTATATTTCTCATTATAGCTATCGAAATCTTTTTTCTCGACCACGGGTATTGCAAGTTCTCTTGTTTGAGTACTAGTTGTTATGATGTTGTCAAACGTCTGCTGTAAATGGGGATTATAACGGCAACACTCAGGCGACTAGGTCCTCTTAGTAAGGAAATCTTACAGTACAAGACTGGGAATGTCCCCCTATTAACAATAGGGATTATGTCTTTGTTGTTTACAAGGCCTCTCGAAGAGCGAGACTGTGAAAATGCATGGCCATGCTCAGATGGATTTTAGAAATCATCTGTTTATTGACAGTCAAACTCGGGAATCAAGAAACTCTTCTGGACGTAATAAGGATGACAAAAAATCTTACCTTATAGTTCATGAAGAGACATTAAGCGACATAAGAAAAGGGCTATACACTAATTGCACACTTGTCCAGAAGGACAAGTGGGAGATTGAAAGGAATGGTGTCCTTCCAACGAGTATGATATTCTGATAGTGGGTTCAGAATTATTAGAAAAAAGCTAATTCATCAGTGAGGTCAAGTGATCGGAATGCCTAGGTGGAGGCCACTTCGGATCAGTAATATTAATATACAATTAATATTACAGCTTAATCTTGACTGAACCCTTCGGGTCGAACCCAATCGAACAACCAATCCAAGACGACAAATCAATCCAAAGGATTTGATGAGTCATCAGAGTATTACGAACAAAGAAGTCGAATATCGGGCTTAGAGTGTCGAGACCGTGCGTCGCAAATTCAACAAGCGACAAATTCGATCTTGGTCGTAACCTAGCATTGGCCTAGCCATTCGAATGCTAGGCTAGCTCAAGCTAGCATGAGCATCGCAATGCTAGTCGCAAGCCTAGCATGCATTGCGTGCTAGGCCAAGCGTGCTAGCATGGCTGGCATTGCTTGCCGCAAGCATACTAGCAGCTAAAGCATACTAGCGTGCTAGTGTGCTGGGCCATGCACCCAGCCGCAAGCCTACCAAGCATCGCATCATGCTTGGGCCTCGCACAGCACAACATGTAGCATCGCAAGCCATGCGTGCGTGTGTGTGGCTGTATGTGTGATGAGTGACATATATGTCACTCTTAGGGGTAGCATTTAGGTCTTTTTCCTCTTATTTTTCTTAGTTTTTTCCACCTCATTTATCCTCTTATGGCTTCTTTATGTATTGATGAAAAGTAATGCTTATTTGCGCTTATTTTGATAATCTTTATGCATTATTTTATCATCCCCATGCTCTCGTGAACTTTGGTATCTTCTGCAGGTTCCATGACGGTCCTATGCACGGTGGGAGGCCCCTTGGCCAAGTATGGAAGCCATGGACAAAGGCAAGAGGAGCAAAAGGGAAGGAGAGGAAGCAAGAAAAGGAAGTGCAAGAGGAGGTGTGGCCGAACCTCTGAAAGGTCCGGTCGAACCTAGGTGTGGTCAAACTTTTGAAAAGTTTGACCGAACCTCCTGGGTGCAGTGAAGGCAGTGTCAAACCAGTTTTCAGCAATTTTGCAGGAGAGGTCGAACCTCAAAAGTTCGACCAAACAAGGATCAGGGAGGTTCGACCAAACCTACACAGAGTTCGACCGAACCTACCCTGAGTCCGACCGAACCTACCTAGAGTTCGGTCGGACCTTTTCCCGATCTCAGCCAATTTTGTACGGACTACTTAAGGTCCTTTTGAGATCGTTTTTCGGGGAGAGAGAAGAAAAACAGTAGAATAGTTTTCAGCAAAAAAGATACTCTCTCTTAGTTAGCAACTTCATTAAATTAGTTGATTTAGTTTTAGAAATTCTCAAATCTAATCATTGTAGAAGCAAATTTCAAGATTTATCTCAAGAATTTCAGCAATTATCCAACATTTTTTAAGCTTCAATAGTAACTTCTTTCATTTGTCCTTCATTATTTTCTGATTTTATTTTTTGTTTTGTAAGCCACTTGATTTTCTCTCAATCTTGATATATTGTTGTTGCATGTTAGCTTTGTCCATAGATAATCACTTGTTTTTCCAAATCTTAGAATCGCTTATAATCCAAGCTTGGAATTTGCATGTACTCACAATGAATTGTGAGTAGTCCTCTTGGCTAGGGGTTGGGTGAAACTCAACCTATTGGTGATTATGTGAGTTTGGGAGTGATTTTGATGATGGATTGCGACTAAACTTGATTATATGGGATTGCTTGTTAGTTCTTCATGATAGGAGTAATTAACCTAGATTATTGAACTTGATGGCATAATGTTTGGTTCGACATGGAAATGTGAGTTGAATGTTTCATTACCTATTGCAATATGATTATGTATCTTTTGTTGCTAAGTTAATGAGGGATCTAAGCTTAGTAATCTGAGTTGTTTTCATATAGTTTGATGTTGATCTTACATGTGGTCTTTGCTATTCCATTACCCTCATTCCTCCCTATTTGCCTAATTTCTATTGGTTGAGTGAATCCCATTCCCCTAGTGTTTTAATCCCTTGAATTCAACCTTTAGTTGTAGTTTGTTAGTTAATCACCACTTATACCTTGATTTCGATTTAGCTTGAGCATTAAGATTATTTAGAATTTGATTCCCGTTCTCCGTGGACCGAACCTTTGCTTGCCATTGTACTTGTTTGAGTGAGGTGTTTGTTATAAATGTGTTTGAATGAGCCTAAATTGTGCGACCGATTTAGCGCTCGTCAAAATGGCGCCGTTGCCGGGGAGCGGTGTTGTTGATTGCTATTTTATTGCTTGAGTCTAATTCACCTTTAAAAAAAAACACAAAAAGAGTTGTTTTCCTTTTTGGCTACGCTTGTAGCCTTGCTACTAATTGTGTTTGTTGAGTGCGTATGCGTAGGACTCAACATCGTGAGTTGGTGCCTTACGATCCCGAGATTGAGCAAACCCTTAGAAGAAGAAGGAGATCTCGTTCGCGGTCCTCCACTTCCCCAAGAAGAGAATCCAACCCGGAACCACAAAGAAATCCAATGGGTGACAACCCACCACCACCACCTACAAGACCTTTGAAGGAGATGGGAACTCCGGGAGCTTATAGAACTTCAAGTGGGATTGCTCCCCCAAACACCCCGGCCAATGACTTCGAGATTAGGCCCGCAATGATAAATTTGATTGAGAGGAGACAATTTAGTGGAGCAAAACACGAGAGCCCTCTTGCACATTTGAACGAGTTTGAGAAATATTGCAACACGATCAAGGTGAATGGGGTCACTCAAGAGTTTGTGAGACTAAAACTATTTCCTTTCTCCTTAATAGGAAGGGCTCTCGAATGGCTTGAGAAGGAGGTGAGACCCAATTCTTTGAGGACTTGGGATGAGGTCACCACGACTTTCTTAGGGAGATTCTACTCTCAAAAGAAGACGGCCGAGGAAAGAGCTCTAATTCAAGGCTTTCGGCAAAGGGGTAGTGAGACTATCTATGAAGCTTGGGAGAGGTACAAGGAGTACCAAAGAGAGTGCCCTCACCATGGAATCCCAACATACCAAGTTTTACAAATCTTCTATGGAGGCTTGAGTTCTCAAGGCAAAACAAGCTTGGATGCGGGAGCCGGTGGGTCAATCATGAATAAAACCGAAGATCAAGTGATTGAGATCATTGAAGATGTGGTAAGGCACCACATGGATTGGCAAGAAAATGAAAGAGAATCCACAAGCAAGAGTGGGGGGGCGGCTTATTCGGTAGATCACCTCAATGCTATAAACAACTTGACATCCCAAATTACAAATCTTGGAAAGGAGATGACATCGATCAAAGCTAAGCTTGAGTCCTCCACTTCGCGCCAAACTTTTCCTCCCAATCTAAGGGGAGAGGTATGAGTTCTAACCCTTCTACTTCTACATCTAATAACATGCCCAGTGGATGCTTATTTTGTGATAATTGTGGGTCTTATGACCATGATACATCTTCTTGTAATTTTGATTCCCAATCCCAACCCCTTAATGATGATGGTAATGAGTATGAAAATGAACATGTCAATGCCTTGTCTTATGATAATAGACCTAGGAATGACAACCAACGATACTTACCACCCAATCAAAGAGGGCAAGGGAATAATTTCAATCAAAGAGGAAATGATTATGATTACCACAACCACAACCAATGGGGTGGTAGAAACCAAAGGGACCAAAATCCCCAAGGTAATTACAACCAACAAAGTGGTTATGGTAACCATAATCATAACAATCAAGGAAACTATGGAAATCAAGGCCAATACCACCAAGGGGGGAGTTCTAATAACCGGAACAATTGGAATAATAATGGTAATAGAGGCTTTAACAACCAAAATGCTAATTCCAATGTGAGAGGTCCTAGAGCACAACAAGACAATTGTTACACTCAACCACCTCCACAAAAGTCTAGCCTAGAAGAGATGATGGAAAGCCAAGCCAAAATGTTCAACACTTTCATGGCCACTAGTGATAAGAAGTTTAATGAACTAATGACCCATAACAAAATGCTTGAAACACAAATTTCTCAATTGGCCAATGCTTTAAAAGAGGGAGCTAGCACTTCTAAACTTCCACCCCAAGGACTTGACCCCAAGAAACCGGTGAATGCTATATCAACTAGGAGTGGGAAAGTGTTGGAAGAGAGTGTCCCTAAGGAAAACAATGAGAAAGTGAACATGAGTGAGCCTCCCCTTGAGAGTGATTTTGAGCATGAAGAAGAGAAAGCCTCTGAGAATGAAAAAGAAAAAGAGAATGAAAAAGAAAAAGAGAGTGAAAAAGAAACCAAACAATTTCAAAGACTTCCATATCCCCATAAATTTGTGAGACACAAATTAGATGTGCAATTCAGAAAATTCCTTGAAACACTGAAGCAAATTCACCTTTCAATCCCTTTTACCGATGCTATCAAGCAAATGCCTAACTATGCTAGGTTTTTAAAAGATATTTTGAGTGGAAGGAGAAAGTGTGATGTGGTGGAAACGGTGAATCTCACCGAGAATTGTAGTGCTATTATCATGAATAAGATGCCACCAAAGTTAAAAGATCCCGGTAACTTTTCAATCCCTTGTGCAATATATAAAATGCAAATTGATAATGCCTTGTGTGACCTTGGGGATAGTGTTAGCCTTATGCCATATTCGGTATATCAAAGACTTGAGATAGGGGAACTTCTACCCACTAACATTACCTTACAATTGGCCGATCGATCCATTAAATTTCCAAAGGGTAAGGTAGAGGATGTTCCCCTAAGAGTGGGAAAGTTTGTAATTCCGGTGGATTTTGTTGTGTTAGAGATGGATGAAGATGTTAACATTCCAATAATTCTAGGAAGACCTTTTCTTGCTACTTCGGGTGCTTTAATAGATGTTCAAAGTGCTAAAATTTCACTAAAAGTAGGAGATGAGGTGATAGAATTTGATTTGAATGAGAGCATGAAATATCCAAGCTCTAGTCTTGATAATTGCATGATGATTGATACTATTGATTCTATTGTAACTTCTATGCATGAGCACTTGCTCACTACTAACGATGCCATTGAGAATGTCCTTTTGAACAAGGAAAAGATAGGTGACCAAAGCAAAGAGATGGCATTGTATGAAGAAATGCTTGAAGGAAGTACAGAATCAAGCAATGAGCAAGTGTGCATGGGAATCACAACGCATGATGCATTAGAAGTAGCTACCTCAAGAGAAGGTAAGGGTGTTCCAATGGTAGAGTTGAAACCTCTACCATCACACCTAAGGTATGAGTTTTTGGGCCCCAATTCAACTTTTCCGGTTATTGTGAATTCTTCTTTGAACCAGTGCCAAACTCAAATGTTATGTGGTGTTTTGAGAGATCACCAAGGTGCTTTAGGCTATACCATAGATAACCTCAAAGGTATTAGCCCCGCTTTATGTATGCACCACATAACACTTGAGGAGGGTGCTAAGCCTTCCATTGAGAGGCAAAGGAAACTCAATCCTCAAATGGGGGAGGTGGTGAAGAAAGAAATACCAAACTCCTTGATGCCGGCATCATCTTCCCCATTTCGAGTTCTAGATGGGTTTCCCCCGTTCATGTGGTCCCTAAAAAGGGAGGAATGACCGTAGTTGAAAATGAGAATGGTAATCTCATTTCAACTAGAACGGTGACTGGTTGGAGGATGTGCATAGACTATAGACGTCTAAATGCATCCACCAACAAGGATCATTTTCCTCTCCCTTTTATCTACCAAATGCTTGAAAGACTAACCAAGCACAAGTATTATTGCTTTCTTGATGGTTATTCGGGTTTCTTTCAAATCCCTATAAACCCGGATGACCAAGAGAAAACAACTTTTACTTGTCCCTATGGAACTTTTGCATATAGGAGGATGCCCTTCGGGCTTTGCAACGCACCGGCAACCTTCCAAAGATGCATGATGAGTATTTTTGGGGACATGCTTGAAGCCGAAATGGAAGTTTTCATGGATGATTTCTCGGTAGGGGGCCTTTCGTTCGAGGATTGTTTGTCCAACTTGGGCAAGTGCTTGACAAGATGTGAGAAGGTCAATTTGGTTTTGAATTGGGAGAAATGCCACTTTATGGTGGAAGAGGGAATTGTCCTTGGTCACAAGATTTCAAACAAAGGGATTGAGGTTGACAAGGCCAAAGTTGAAGTGATAGAAAAGCTTCCGCCACCAATCAATGTGAGAGGAGTAAGGTCATTTTTGGGGCATGCCGGGTTCTATAGGAGATTCATCAAGGATTTCTCACAAATTGCTAGACCCCTAAATGCTCTTCTTCAAAAAGATGCCATCTTTATTTTTGATGAAGAGTGTCTCCAAGCTTTCAACAAATTAAAGGAGGCTTTAATCTCAACTCCAATTGTGCAAGGGCCAAGATGGGATTTGCCATTTGAACTTATGTGCGATGCAAGTGATGTTGCGATTGGAGGAGTATTGGGGCAAAGGGTAGAGAAGAGGCTTCACGTGATTTACTACATGTCTAAGACCTTGAATGAAGCTCAACGGAACTACACCACAACGGAGAAAGAGTTTCTTTCCGTGGTTCATGCTTTTGAGAAGTTTTGGAACTACCTCATTGGTTCCAAAACTATTGTCTACACTGATCATGCGGCTATTAGGTACCTTGTGGCAAAGAAAGAGTCCAAGCCTCGTCTTCTTCGTTGGGTGCTATCACTTCAACAATTCGATGTAGAGATTCGGGACAAAAAGGGGGCCGAAAATGTGGTTGCGGATCATCTATCCGGTTAGAGAACGTGCAAGATAATGACGATGGGGTCCCAATTTGTGATGAGTTAAAAGATGATGTGCTTTACTTGTTGGCCGAGAAAGATCTTCCTTGGTTTGCGGATTTGGTGAACTATTTGGCTTGTGGGGAGTTTCCTCCAAATGCTTCAAGGAACCAGAAGAAGAAGTTGAAAAGGGAAGCAAGGCATTACATATGGGATGATCCGATCCTTTTCAAAAGAGGAGTAGATGGTTTACTCCGTAGATGTGTGCCAAATGATGAAGTGAAGAGTGTTTTGAAGATGTGCCACTCCGATCCTTGTGGAGGGCACATGGGTGCCAACAAAACAGCCTTGAAAGTACTACAAAGCGGGTTATGGTGGCCTCATATCTTCAAAGATTCATGGGGTTTTGTGAAAACATGTGACTCTTGCCAAAGAACCGGTAATGTTTCGAAGAGAAATGAAATGCCTCAACAACCGATTCTTGAACTTGAGGTGTTTGATGTGTGGGGCATTGATTTCATGGGACCTTTTCCCTCATCTAATGGAAATCAATACATCCTTGTGGCGGTTGATTATGTTTCTAAATGGGTTGAAGCCATTGCCTCCCCAACTAATGACCACAAGGTAGTGATGAAGATGTTCAAAAAGGTGATATTTCCAAGATTTGGGATCCCTAGAGCAGTGGTTAGCGATAATGGTTCTCATTTTATTCATAATGTGTTTCAAAAGATGCTGAGAAAGAATGGGGTCCATCAACGCTTTGGCACGACTTATCACCCACAAACAAGTGGGCAAGCGGAGGTTTCCAATCGCCAAATCAAGGTAATTCTTGAGAAAACAGTGGCTAGGAATAGGAAAGATTGGTCGGACAAGCTAGATGATGCCCTTTGGGCCTATAGAACCGCTTTCAAAACCCCCATCGGCACTACCCCCTACCGGCTTGTATATGGTAAGTCTTGTCACCTTCCGGTTGAACTTGAACACCGTGCTCAATGGGCTATCAAAAAGATCAACTTTGATTTGGCGAGTGCGGGTGAACAAAGGTGGCTAGACTTGCATGAGTTAGAGGAACTACGGATGGATGCTTATGATTGTGCAAGCTTGTACAAAACCCGGTCAAAGGAGTGGCATGACCGGCAAATTGAAAAGAAGACCTTCAATGTTGGAGATAAGGTGTTGCTTTACAATTCAAGGATGAAACTATTTCCCGGAAAACTCATGTCAAGGTGGAGTGGTCCATTCACCGTTAAGGAGGTGTTCCCCCATGGAGCCGTTGAGCTAAATGATTTGGATGGATCGAGGTCATTCAAGGTCAATGGGCATCGCCTCAAGCTTTATTATGAGGATGCTCATGTTGGTTTGATTGAGTCAATGCAATGCAATCTCATCTTTTGAGTGTGTGAAGTACGTCAAGCTAGTGACGTTAAAGAAGCGCTTCCGGGAGGCAACCCGAGTTTCTAACCCTCCTCTATTCTATTTGCTTGATGTTTTCTTTTCTTCTTTCACAACTTTGGATTGATGGTTTTGCGTGTATTTGGTTTGTGTTGGTATTCTTGTTTGTCTTGCCTTAAAAAGGAATGCATTTTCCATATACCTTAGGCATGATTGTGTTGTATTTTAGTGTGTCTTGAGGGGAAGTTTTGTGCAAATTTTCAGATAGAGGGATTTAGGGGTGTTCGACCAAACTGCAACAAGGTTCGGCCGAACTTTGCAAAAGTTTGACCGAACCACCCAAGAGTTCGGCCGCTCCTCCCCTAGAACTCAAAATGGGCTAAAAACTGTCGGATTCTGGAAAATCAAAAAGTTCGACCGAACTTTTCAAAAGTTTGGTCGAACCTATGCTGGTCCGACCGAACCCCCAGAAAGTTCGGCCGCTCCTGTTCTGGAAATCAAATTAGGCTGAATTCTGGCAGTTTCTGGAAAATCCAAAAGTTCGACCGAACTTTTCAAAAGTTTGGTCGAACTTATTATGGTCCGACCGAACCTCATAAGGTCCGACCGAACCTTTTTCGAGCTTGCCCAGAATTAATAGGCTTGAGCCGCTGCTTTCTCGCTCTTACTTCATACATTCGGCTCTCTCTCTCCCTTCTCTTCTCCTTCTCACCCTAATACTCCATTGTCACCCCTCCTTCAACCTCAAATCTCCATAAAAATCACTCCAATCTTTTTCCCTCCTCACTTCATTAACATCCACTACTCAATTCCTACAATCTCCTTAAATTTTCCCCAATTTCTAGGGTTTGAGTGACTTGAAACTTCTTGATTTCTACTTACTTCCAATCAATTGTGGTATGGTTATTCTAGCTTTTGCAAGCTCATTTCTTCAATTTCTCTTTGTTTTACCATGTTTTACATGTTCAAGTATGATATGTGGTATAATTGATATTGTTAGTCATGGCTTGTTTGATTTAAGTGGTTATTGGGATTTCCTTGTTGTAATTGGTTGGTTGTTGTTAGTAGAACTTGTTTCATGATGAATATGCATGTATGACTTGGGTTTTCATGATTTCAATTTGTTTGCTTGAATGTGTTAATCTTTCACTAGGTTGTTCATGCTACATTTTGATTGAGAAATTCTTGAGTTGGATGGAATTTTGTGACTATTACTCATTGTTCTCGGTTTGATTTCGATGAGTTTTGAGTGGATTTCATGAATTTTAGGGGACATCATGCCCAATTTCGCCTAGGTTTTCTTAGGATTTGCATTCGATTGCCATAGGATTTTTAGCTCATGCCTTGGTTTATAAGTGTCCATTAATGCCTTGAATTGTATTGTTGCTACCGTCTACATCTATTTCACAACTCATGGCTTTTACTCTCATTGCACACACTTTTTATCTCGGCGAGCTTCTTGTGCCTCCTTTTGGCTTGAATCTTCCTAATGTTAATTCTTGGCGATTTTTGTAGATTCACAATGCATCTTTTTGGCAAAAGCAAGTCCAAGAGGAAGAGGACGGGTGAATCTTCATCGTCAAATTTTCCACCTCCACCCGGCATCTATGATCATGGCATCATCGCTCCAAACAAACACTTTTGGGATGTCTATAAAACCCTCATAGACCGTCCCATACGATCTACAAGGTTCTTCTGCGGGAACACCTTAAGAAAGCTTGGCATCATGGATGAAGTAGTCCGGCTCGCACAAAACTTTGGTTGGGGCGAGTTCATTGACCTCCACGCTCACACCTATGAGCGCGTCACATTGGAGTTCCTTGCTTCCCTCCGCAAGGAAGTCATTGAAGAAGATGATGAAGGGAATGAATCTCAAATTATTCTTCACTTTCGTATGTTCAACGAAGACCATTCCCTAACCGAGAGTGAGCTCAATGAGATCTTCCATTGGCAAGCAACCGGGATGCATCGACCTTCCGATATGACCTCAATGTGTCGCATTCCCTATAATGAACAAGAATGGTGGCAGAGCATCTCCACCAAGCCCGTCTTTCGCACTAACACCGCAAAGGTCAACAACATCATCCATATTGCTTTGAGATACTTTGCCCGGCTCCTTCAGTATGCCGTATTCTTCAAGGCAAACCTCGGCTCTATGGTGAAAGATGAGGTAGCTTGCCTTTACTTGGCCGACAATCCTCAGCGTTTAAAGTTCAAATGCTCCACCACTTTTATCTCGAGATTGTTGGACACTCGAGATGGGCGGCTTGGTGATGAGATACACATGGGGGGCATGATCACCCTCATTGCCCTTTCTTTGAATGGTGGAGCTTACAAGGACCAAATTGATTTGCTCCCCCATGTGCTCCAAAACAAAGAAGAAGAGGTCGTCGGCTACCCTCCTTATGCTCTTTCTATTGTTGCTCTCCGCAACCAACGCTTCATCAACTACACCACCCAGAATCGCAAATTTATCCTCTTGGTTGATAATGGAGAAGAATGGTGTGTCCTCCCGGATCCTCCTCACACTTCGGTAGACCCTTCCAACCCGCTAAGGTGGAAGATTGCGCGAAAATTCATCCCCGATGAATTAAGGAAAAATCAAGTCCGCGGTGCAATCCCTCACCCTCAACCGGTCTACCAAGTGGAGCATCCCTTTCCCCCCCCTAGTGGGGGAGGTGAGACATCTTCTTCTTCTTCCTCTTCTCCTTTTGATATGAGTGCCCTGCGTAGTACCCTCGATGGTATTCGTTATGATAATCAGGCTTCTATTGAACAATGGGGGTACTACGCAAGGATGAACTATGATAGTCTTGTGCAAGCGGGCGTTCAAACGCCCTATGTTAACTATCCCTACCACCCGCCTCAAGAGGGTCCAGTTCCACATTGGGACCCCTATGACCCTAACAACCCCTCCCCCAACACCTATGCTTATTGGGAAGGTCCTATCGACCCATCCCAACGTGTTGGTACCCCACCATACAACCCTTATCGGCCGGGTGGGTGTGACTACGCCTATGATCCGGCAAGTCCATCAACCCCGAATCCTTTTGATGGTGGTTGGGGTACACAAGGGTGGCCCTATGAGCACTTTAACCAACCTTTCCATCCATTCATGGATCGCCCGGGGTTTGATTTCATGAACCCTCCTAAGGAACGGGAGGATAGAAACCCCCAATGAGGGTTCTCTCCTTCCCTTTTCCCCCCGGACTTTCATGCCTATTCCTTTTGCTCGAGACGTGCAAAAGACTAGCGTGGGGGAGGATGTTCCTTTTGGTTGAAGTGTACATAGGAGGGTAGTGTGGTAGGATGGTAGCTTGTGCATATGGAGAACCATCAGGGATAATGAATTTATTGTAGTTAGAGATGATTTTTGGTTGGTAATATTCTTATGATGATGATGTTATGAAGCTTCATTTCAAAAAAAAAAAAAAAAAAAAAAATATTTTTGAAGTTGTTTTTCCCTCTTCTCTCTTGATCCCATAATCCAAATCCCAAAATCCAAATCCCTTAATCCAAATTTTGTAGATAGCTTTTTGTCAATCATTTTCTTTTGTTTATAATTCTAGTCTTTTCCTTTTGTTCACTAACTTTTCTTTGTATAGTTGTAGTGTTTCTTTTCTTTTGGCTCACTTTCCTTGTAGCTTGAAAACGGAAGCACAAAATGATGGAATAAGGAGCAACTCAAGCTCCGGAAACCTTGGTGAGATCGCAATTTTGCCTTGTGTTCTATTTCAAGCAGCATTTGGTGAGATCTTTCCCTACTTTCCTTTATTTTTCTTTGTGTGCATAGTTAGTTTAGACTAGAATGGAGTTGATTGTTCGAGGTTGTTTGCATTTGATTCCACGGAATCTGGTGATCGTTGGTATTGATGCCGAACGATCTTTGTTTGTCGATTGAGAATTATATGTTTACTAGCCTCTTATCTCTCTTGTACTCCTTGCATTAAAAAAAAAAAAAAAAATTCGAAAAATGTGAAAAAATGAAAAAGATTTTCCTTTTTATTCATGGCAAACCACGAAAAGCTTAGTTGTTTCATTTTCATTTCGAGCATAATAATGTTGACTCGTGTGTTTGAATGCTTTGCTTCTTGAGTGTTATAAGTTTGCATGCTTCAGGATTGCCATTGGTTGACTCTGGGACATGTTCATGCTAAGGTAGTTGTTCTAGAACTCGTTAGGCCCATCGAACCCAAATTCACTTGTTTGTGGTAAGAAGGTGTTGCTCTCATTAGGGGATTTGAAGCCCTAGAGATGGTTTTTGTAACCCGATGTGAGCTTTATTGTTCAAGCCTCCAACATTACTTGTATGAGCGGCGTAGGATCCTCACCAAGGCATGCTTAGATCTAGAACTTGGCGTCTGGCTCCCGAGATCGAGACCGAACTAACCTACGAATGACAAAGGCATTCTTCATTCGGTGACTATTTTTGTTTTCTAGTATTAGTTTTTTTTTTTTATCTTTTGTATTTTTGGGTTGCATTTGCCCTTACCATGTTGAGTCTTCCCCTCCTTGATTATAGCACATTGCAAGCCCATGGCCCTTTTGTTTTACTTTCACCCTTAGAATCGTGAAGCTCAAGCCATGAGGGCTTATTGTAGTTTTGATTTGAAATTTGGAAGGGAATGGTTCTACTTGGAAAGTGAAGCAGTGTTTTTGTGAATATGTGTTCAAGAAAAGCAAATGTAAATCCTAGAAAAAGCCTTTGAAGCTAAAAAAAAAAAAAAAAATAAAAAAAAAAAAAAAAAAAAAAAAAACAGAGAGAATGTGACAAACGAAGAGTTGATGAATGAAGATGTAAGAGGAAAGCGAAAGCTCAAAAGTGTTTGGCATTATAGTTCAAGATTGTGGCAACGTAGTTTGAAAATTGGTTGATGATTGATTTTGAAAAAGAGGCTTGATCACCCTTTGCTTCACGGTTAGGCTAAGCACCAATTTCCAAATTCCTCCACACCCTTACCCCCTAGTCAACGTTACAACCCTTTCAATGCCCTGTTGACCTAGGTTGGTTGAGTCACTAGTCGGTGGAGGGAGCTGGAACTCAAGCATATGGAGAAGGCATGACTTGGTGAGATGTCGGGTTCCTCTATTTTGCAGTGTTTTATCTTTGTTCCGGCTCCTTCGAGGAGTCACTTGATGCTATCTCCAAGGGCGGATTTGAATCTAGATGAGGGAACGCGGTAAGATTGTATGGAATGCGGGGGGAGTGGTGCATGTTTGAGTTCTCTATGCTTAGCATGACTTATCCTTCAATCAACTTTCGGCTTCCCCTTGCATGCTCACTTCTACTACTCAGAAAGTTTGACTCTCATTCATGTTTGTTATCTCCAAAAGCTCGACTTGGCTATGATTTGTGTTGGATTTGTTGTTTCTCTTTCCCTTGTTTTTGGTTTGTCTTGAACACAATTTTGTAAGAGTTGTGGGGTATGCTCTTTGGAAACCCTCACGAGATCACAACTCGTCCTCATCGGCGACCTTGGGGTTTAAATGGCTTGTTGCTTTTGCTAAAAGCAATTTCGGTTTTTCTTTTGTTCCTTGCATGTTTGAATAACTAATTCTTTCTCCCTTGTTCATTTTCCTTTGCTTTGCTCGAGGGCGAGCAAAGGCTTAGCGTGGGGGAGTTTGATGAGTGACATATATGTCACTCTTAGGGGTAGCATTTAGGTCTTTTTCCTCTTATTTTTCTTAGTTTTTTCCACCTCATTTATCCTCTTATGGCTTCTTTATGTATTGATGAAAAGTAATGCTTATTTGCGCTTATTTTGATAATCTTTATGCATTATTTTATCATCCCCATGCTCTCGTGAACTTTGGTATCTTCTGCAGGTTCCATGACGATCCTATGCACGGTGGGAGGCCCCTTGGCCAAGTATGGAAGCCATGGACAAAGGCAAGAGGAGCAAAAGGGAAGGAGAGGAAGCAAGAAAAGGAAGTGCAAGAGGAGGTGTGGCCGAACCTCTGAAAGGTCCGGTCAAACCTAGGTGTGGTCAAACTTTTGAAAAGTTTGACCGAACCTCCTGGGTGCAGTGAAGGCAGTGTCAAACCAGTTTTCAGCAATTTTGCAGGAGAGGTCGAACCTCAAAAGTTCGACCAAACAAGGATCAGGGAGGTTCGACCGAACCTACACAGAGTTCGACCGAACCTACCCTGAGTCCGACCGAACCTACCCAGAGTTCGGTCGGACCTTTTCCCGATCTCAGCCAATTTTGTACGGACTATTTAAGGTCCTTTTGAGATCGTTTTTCGGGGAGAGAGAAGAAAAACAGTAGAATAGTTTTCAGCAAAAAAGATACTCTCTCTTAGTTAGCAACTTCATTAAATTAGTTGATTTAGTTTTAGAAATTCTCAAATCTAATCATTGTAGAAGCAAATTTCAAGATTTATCTCAAGAATTTCAGCAATTATCCAACATTTTTTAAGCTTCAATAGTAACTTCTTTCATTTGTCCTTCATTATTTTCTGATTTTATTTTTTTGTTTTGTAAGCCACTTGATTTTCTCTCAATCTTGATATATTGTTGTTGCATGTTAGCTTTGTCCATAGATAATCACTTGTTTTTCCAAATCTTAGAATCGCTTATAATCCAAGCTTGGAATTTGCATGTACTCACAATGAATTATGAGTAGTCCTCTTGGCTAGGGGTTGGGTGAAACTCAACCTATTGGTGATTATGTGAGTTTGGGAGTGATTTTGATGATGGATTGCGACTAAACTTGATTATATGGGATTGCTTGTTAGTTCTTCATGATAGGAGTAATTAACCTAGATTATTGAACTTGATGGCATGAAATGTTTGGTTCGACATGGAAATGTGAGTTGAATATTTCATTACCTATTGCAATATGATTATGTATCTTTTGTTGCTAAGTTAATGAGGGATCTAAGCTTAGTAATCTGAGTTGTTTTCATATAGTTTGATGTTGATCTTACATGTGGTCTTTGCTATTCCATTACCCTCATTCCTCCCTATTTGCCTAATTGCTATTGGTTGAGTGAATCCCATTCCCCTAGTGTTTTAATCCCTTGAATTCAACCTTTAGTTGTAGTTTATTAGTTAATCACCACTTATACCTTGATTTCGATTTAGCTTGAGCATTAAGATTATTTAGCAATTGATTCCCGTTCTCCGTGGACCGAACCTTTGCTTGCCATTGTACTTGTTTGAGTGAGGTGTTTGTTATAAATGTGTTTGAATGAGCCTAAATTGTGCGACCTATTTAGCGCTCGTCAACGTGCTAGCAATGCCCGCAAGTATCGCAGGCATGATGCCTTGCGTGCTTGCTAGCATGCTAGGCCAGGTACCCAGCGTATCGCTAGCCAAGCACCCATCGCAAGGCTAGGCCTTGCTAGCATGCTAAGCGCCCATCCCATCGCAACCACGCACCAAGAACCAGCATCGCATAGCAGCGTGCTAGGCATGCTAGGCTATGCGTGGTGATGGGAAGTGGCACGCACCAAGTAGCAGCACGCTATGCTTGCTAGGCCTCGCATAGCAGCAGCGCCGAGCAGCATCACGCACAGCATCCTAGAGATGCATGCATTGGTTGGCTGAGTAGTTGCGCATGTGTGAGGGCAGGCTGGCCAACAGCCCAGCCTTGGTGCTAGGCGCCAGCTGGCTGCCAGCGTGCCACGTGGCTTTGTCAGCCAGTCAAGGGGAGGGGACTGAGGGCTGCTAGTTAGCTTGGGGAGCAAGGTGACTTGGTCCCCCCTTTGGGTGGTCCTCACCTTCTCTCTTCCTCCTTATGCCACTTTAGCTTGTTGATTGAATTGCAATTTTATTTTGTTTTGATTAAAATAAAATAGGGAAATTGCAAATCTCCAACATTGATTGAGAATCAAAAATCAAGGTTGATTCCCCTATAAATGAACCTTTGTTTTTTAATATGTGATTGCATGCTTAGTTGCCTTATTTAGTGGGCGGGTCTTGGGCCGGTTTCTCTTCCGCGTAGAGTCGGACTCTACGAAACCCAACAAACCCTTCAGGCCACACCCAATCGTGTAACCGAACCAAAGTGACGAATTAATCTAAAGGATTAAATGAGTCAATCGAGATTTTACGAACTAAGACGTCGGATACTGAGCTTAGAGCGTCAAAGCCGAGCGTCAAAATTCGAGTCTAATTTACGAGTCGACAAGATGTTAAAATCAGTCAAACAACAAGTCAACGCGCATGAAAATCCTAGCCTCGATCTGGCCTAGCCAATCGAGAGCTAGGTAGGCTAGTATGGCTAGCCGGGCTCCTTGCCACAAGGCAAGACTTGGCCGCAAGCCCAGCATGCATCGCATGCATTGGCTGGGCGAGCTGGCGGAGCAGCCTTGCGGGCAAGGTTCGCTAGCATGGCGAGTATGCATGCGAGGAGGTGCACCAGCAAGGTCAGCAGCCAGATCGGCGTGCTGGGCCTCGCTGGGAGCAACAGCAGCAGCAGCACATAGCACAACAGCCCGCATTGCATGCGAGGTGCGTGTGTGCGAGCTGGCTCGCCGGCCCAACTGAGCACCAGACCGCCAGCAAGGCATGCCTTGGTGCCTAAGGCTGGGGCTAGCTGGCGCCACATGTTTGGTGCCGCCTACTTTCTTGGGGAGCAAGGGAAGGTGGTACTTCCCTTTGTGGTCCTCACCTACTCCCTTGCTATCCTTGCACCACTTGTCGTTTGATGATTGTTTTAGGTTTTTAAATTAATTTGGAATTAAATTAAATCTTATTTTTGCTTTTTACTAACTATCCCACATTGAAAGATGATGTGAATTTATGGGGAGATTTCCCTATAAATACCCATCATTGGGTATTGGAAATTTTTCTTAAGTTGGTAAAATTTAAGGGATCTCCAAAAGAGAGAAAACCTTTTTTTCGTAAACTTTAAGTTGTTTTGGTTTAGCCTCGACTAAGCTTTGAGGTAAGGACCGGTTACGGTTCGGTAGCAAGGGTGTGAGCCGTTTGAGGTTCTCGCACTTGTGGAACTTGAAGCTTTCAAGTCTGAGCTCAATGGTTGAGCGAAGCAGGCTACAAGGGTGAGCATTCTTTCTCTCTCCTCTTTCTCTTCTCTTATGTTTATGTTCACTTACATGTTTTTATATATGTTGTAATTATTATGCATGCGATCCGGTTATCAGGTTTTGCTTCCGCACGGTGTCGGACACGGACACCGCAAAACCCAACAGGCTGGTTGTGATGGGATTTTATTTTTTATTTTATTTTTATTTTTATGGTTGGATTTTTTGGCTGAATTTTCCGACGAACTTTTCCGGGTCGGAATATCTCTTCCGACGCTTAAATTCCGTCGGACAAGTATTTCTGACGGAATATTCTTCGGAAAAGGTCGTTTTTCCCACAAACACTTTTACAACGACGGTATCTGACGGAATTATGTAGTAGTGAAAATGTGTGATTATGTTCTTCCAGATGAAGGCGAATACATCTTTCCACTTGATTTCTCGGACGCCCTTAGCCTCCACACACTTTGTGAAGTAGTCGACTGCTACTAACACGTACCGCCGCTGTCCTGATGCAGGAGTATACGGCCCGAAGATGTTCATGCCCATTTTGCAAAGGGAAGTATCACTTTTTTCTTTATTGTTTGGAAAAAATAGCAGCACTTATCCCCTGATCTTGATAGAAATCGTTCGAGTGCAGCTTGAGTTCGGTAAATGTTTCTCGGAGGTCACTCAGACGGTCGGTCGGCTTTTTTGATTTAACAATCATATCATCAATATAAGCCTCCATGTTCCGTCCGATCTGATCTCTGAAGACCGCATTCACAAGTCTCTAAAATATGGCAGGGGCATTCTTCAGGAAGAATGACATTACTTTGTAATAGTACAGCCCCTGCTGGGTCACAAATGTTGTTTTTTTTTAATCTTCTTCCCACAAAGGGATTTTGTGGAAGCCAAAGTATGCGTACGTATGATCGCCGGCCGGCTGCGTTCTCGACTCTTCTGGCCGGCCGACGGTCATTAACTACTACGCTTGCTCTTTCTTGACCGACTTACACTTCTTGTCGACCTGGTATGCTTAAAGTGACCCTTCTATAGAGTTTTTCTCGGACGCTCTTTTGTGTCCAAGTGACGTTGGCTTCACAGCCAGCTGATTATAGTTTTTTGTCATCACTTGATCTCCTTGAATGGAACCTATCTTCCCGTCCGACCTCTTGAACTTCATCAACATTAAGTAAGGGACAATGACAGCCTTTGCTGAGTTCAAGGTCAGGCGGCTGATGATGACATTTTAGCCTGTAAGCTCTATGATAACTAAGAAGCGGACGACCATGTCCCTTCTCAAAGGAATGGTGTCCTTCCAACAAGTGTATGTATTATTCCGATAGAGGGTTAGGAATTATTAGAAAGCTAATTATTCAGTGAGGTCAAGTGATCGCAATGTCTAGGTGGAGGTCGCTTCTGATCAGTAATATTAATGTGTAATTAATATTACGGCTTAATCTTGACTGAACCCTTCGGGTCACACCCCAATCGAGTAACCGATCCGAGGCTACGAATCAATCCGTAGGATTAGATGAGTTGATTAGGGGATTTTGCTCCCACCAATCGGAATGCGCCACGTGGGCCAATCAGGTCCTGCCAAGTGTCACCCAGTTGGAACTGTCAGAGCTTGCCACGTGTCACGCGCTTATTCGTCCACCTTGGACCTGTTATGTCATGACATGTGGCATACTCCATGCCTAATAGAGAAACCGGCCACCCAGGCCCAACTTCTGAGGGAAGCCCAATCGGCCCTAGGTTAACCTAAACCTAGGATGGGCACGTTTCCCAAGGTTATAAATACCTCCCTTAATCCTCATTAAGGGGGATTACGAAAACATTACGGAAAAAACACATTAATTACACACAGTAATAACCGGCTGATCTCGCTAACAAAGCAGATTACCTACATTAAACACTCTCACCTAGAGAGACCTGATTACTTTAATTTCCGCATTAATTACTCCTTAATCAAGTACTAACTTGACCGTTGGAGGCGGAGCTCCCAGGAGTCTCCGTTATTTTGCAGGTACAGGCGTCCGGTTCTAGTCTCGGAATTGTAACTCTCCCGCAGGACATCAGAAAACCCTGAAACATTTGGCGCCGTCTATGGGGAGAGTACTTCTGAGATGGCATCTAAGTCTGTACCGACTCCTGAAGAGAGGTGTCCCCTAGACGACCCTCAAGTTCAGTCGGACCATGATACCGAGAGTGAATTTGAAGTTGAAACTCATACAGCTTCAGACGGGACCCTAAGGGCCCGACGTACCCGTCATACCGAAAGGAGGGAACGGGAACATCTTCAAACAGGAAGCGAGCCAGCAGGCGCACCGCCTGTTCGGCAACAGCCGACTGATGGGTCTGCTCCCATCACAAGGAACGAACTCATGACCTTCATGAGGGACTTCAAGGGAGAGATTCAAGAGTTGATCAGCAAGAAGCCGCCTGCTCCAGTCAAGGAGCAGTCGGCTAAGAAACCCTCCACTTCACTGAAGAGGAAGCCAGTTCAAGGGCGAGAGGCGACTCCTCATCCTAAATCTAGGAAGCGGGAGCCACCTGCCCTTGATTTCACAAA
This sequence comes from Chenopodium quinoa, assembly GCF_001683475.1. Taxonomy (NCBI): domain Eukaryota; kingdom Viridiplantae; phylum Streptophyta; class Magnoliopsida; order Caryophyllales; family Amaranthaceae; genus Chenopodium; species Chenopodium quinoa. Next base: position 3,671,464 of record NW_018742817.1, on the reverse strand, counting down.
ATTCCGTTATCCTACAGGAAATAGGAAACATGTTCGTCATATTCAGGCGGACGGGTCGAAGCAAACATTCACAGACGCTCGGCTACTGCTAGAGCAAAAGAAGAGTGACCGATTGTCAGAGTCGGCCTCTACTTCAAACTTTCAAGATAGTCTGCGAAATGCCTCTATGAGGCATACTTAGTCGTATCATGAGAGTCAGTCAGGCGGCACCTCCCGTCAGTCCGGCTTTCATAGCGACCAGGCGGTACCAAACTTACCGTTTGTGCCGCAACAACAGTATTTTTTGCAGCCACCTCCGTTTGGTGGACCTGCAGCAAAAAACGTCCAACCTATGGACTGGCAGCTACGGTTGCTTAGACTTGGTGAACAGCCGTCGGCCTTCTCCAAGGAAATTACTGAAGCCGCTCAGCCGGCTAAAGTAAAAAATGTACTAGTAGGCGCCTATGACGGCACTACTAACCCTGAAGACCATCTGATGGCATTCACCAACCTGATGTACCTTCAAGGGTTGGATGATCCTACTTGGTGCAAGTGTTTCCCAGCGACTCTCAAAGGAATCGCACAGCAATGGTTCGGCAACCTGCCGACTGGTTGTGTAAATAGCTTCAGGACGCTTGCTTACTTATTCACCTCCAACTTCGCCATGAACATCCCTGCGAAGAAAATGACCCTTGATTTGGGAACAATTCAGCAGGGCGAGAAGGAGGGGCTTCGTTCTTACATTAGGCGGTTTAACCTGATGAGAATACAGATTCAAGGGTTACCGGATGAGGTAGCCTATACTGACTTTTTCAGAGGTCTCAAAGACGGGTCTACCTTCAAATTTGATTTGGTTCGAAAGAGGGTGGCGACTCTTCAAGAGGCCTTGATTGAAGCAGAAGCCTATATACAGGCGACTGATCTTTGTACGGTAAAACAGTCGGACGGGAAAAGGTTCGACAAAAGAGAAGGACGACAGAAACAGTCGTCAAACAAAGATGAGAAGAGAAAAGAGGTCTGGGCGGCTGATTCCTCTAAACAGCCGGCCCAGAAAAAGAAAAAAGAATTCAAACCATACTCCCCAAAGTATGCGTTTAACAAGGATAACCAGTTTATCCTAAAAGAAATCAAGGGACGGATCTCAATTGAGAAGCCGGTCCCCATGAAGGGTTCTGCAAACAACCGGAACCAAGATAAATTCTGTGCTTATCATGATGATGTTGGTCATCACACCAATGACTGCATCAGTCTCATGCGGTATCTGGACCGCCTGGCTGAGCAAGGTGATCTTGCCACTTATGTCAAGAAATCTACGGGGAACACTTCCTCAAAAAAGCAGTCAGTCAAAAAGAATCAACAGGCCGACAGCTCCGATACAGATGATGCAGTCGTCTACACAATTGCAGGCGGCTTCTCTGGAGGCGGCCCCACTATTAGGGGCAACAAAGACAATATCAGGCGGTTAGATGTAAATTCCGTTCACCAAGAACGGCCGTCCAAATATTCATTTCCTGAGATTGTCATCACTGAAGAAGATCTAGGAGGGGTAAGGGGGCCGCATGACGACCCTATCGTTATTGAATGTAAAGTTGCCAACCAGAGAGTTGGCCGAATCCTCATAGATACCGGAAGCTCCTCAGATCTCATCAGTAGCAAATGTCTGTCGAAGCTAAAATATCAGACTGATTGCATACATCCGGCCTCCCACCCTTTAGTAGGGTTTGGAGGAGGAGGAGTCCACCCACTAGGACGAGTGGATTTACCCATCCGCCTGGGTGAAAAAGGGGAAGGATGACACATGGTAGTCCGGTTCCTGGTAGTGGAAGAACTCTCGGCCTACAACATGATTCTAGGTCGACCAACCCTGAATAATTCTAAGGCTGTTATAATCCCATCTCTTATGTTGCTCAAGTTTGAGAGGGATAATGGAACAGTCGGCTCCCTAAGGGGAGATCAGAGGATGGCCCGAGAGTGCTATCTCTCGGATATCAAGCCCACTGTTATGGCCACTGGGTCAGGCGGTAAAAAAACAGACCTTGATAATGTCAAGGAGAGTGCGCCTGTTCAAGAAGTAGGCGGCAAAAAGAGAAAGGCACCCCAGACAGGGGCCGCAAGAAAAGAAAGAAAATAGCAATCAGTGGCAGAGGAGCGGTCGGATGAGTTCCGCCCTCAGCCGGCTGGTGAGCATGCGGACCTGATCTTAGACGACTCACGTCCTGACCGAACAGTCAAAGTTGGGACGACTGCTCTGAGAGACCTTGGTGACGACTTTCACAAACTATTGAAAGAATACAAGGACATCTTTGCATTCGAAGTCCATGAAATGCCAGGCATTAGTCCTGATCTGGCGGTACATAAACTGGCCGTGGATCCGAAAAAGAAGCCGGTACGGCAAAAGAAGCGGAACCATGGCGAAGAAAGAAGTCAGGCGGCAGCCGCCGAAGTTAAAAAATTACTTGATGCAGGGTTCATTCGGCAATGTTACTTCCCAGACTGGGTTGCAAATGTGGTGCTTGTTAAAAAGCCGAATGGCACCTGGCGAATGTGTGTAGACTACACAGACTTAAACAAGGCGTGCCCCAAAGACAGTTACCCTCTGCCTAAAATTGATAACCTGGTCGACTCAACAGCCGGCCATGCTTTGATGAGCTTTATGGACGCCTATTCTGGTTTCCATCAAATTCCTTTATGGAAGAAAGATCAGGAGAAGACGGCCTTCGTCACTGATCAGGGGTTATACTGTTACACGGTCATGCCGTTTGGTCTTAAGAATGCCCCGGCTACCTTCCAGCGAATGATAAACACTGTGTTCTTTGATCAGATTGGGAGAAACGTCGAGGCATACATTGATGATATGATTGTCAAGACTAAACTTCAAAAAGATCATCTGTCGGACCTCCGAGAAACTTTCGCCACACTCAGGCGGCACCATGTCATGCTCAATCCCAAGAAATGTGTATTTGGAGTTGAGTTTGGGAAATTTCTCGGATTCCTTATCAATCAGAGAGGAATAGAGGCAAACCCTGAGAAGGTGCAGGCGGTCATTGACATGCAGTCGCCTCGTACCATCCGAGAGGTTCAGAAGTTAACAGGTTGTCTGGCGGCCTTGGGAAGATTTCTAAGCCGATCAGGCGACAAATGCCTATACTTTTTCCAGGCAATTAAGAAAAAGGCAAGGTTTGAATGGGGGCCGGATGCTGAGGCCGCCTTCCAGAAATTAAAAGTTCACTTGCATTCCTTGCCGAGGTTGGTCAGCCCTCTGCCCAAAGAAGTACTCTATATGTACCTGACCGTCTCTGATCATGCGTTAAGCGCTGTTCTCCTTGCTGAAAGAGACGGCTGTCAGCTCCCGGTCTACTTCGTCAGTCACGTACTGAAAAATGCCGAGTTGAGGTATCCCCTAGTGGAGAAATTTGGTCTTGCACTCTTCATGGCTGTTAAAAAATTGAAGCCCTACTTTTTGGCACATGCAGTCGTCGTGTATACAGACCAACCTATCAAGCGGCCACTTACCATCATGGAGTCGTCAGGCCGAATGATCAAATGGGCCATAGAAATACAGAGCCTCGAAGTTACTTTCGAGCCTAGAAAAGCAGTGAAGGGGCAAGCCTTTGCTGACTTTATTGTAGAGATGACTCGTCCTCCTGACTCTCAAGTTCCAGACCAAGTATGGAAGGTATATGTGGACGGAAGCTCTACTTCAAATGGTTGTGGAGCAGGCGTCATATGTCAATCGCCAGAGGGCGACAGGTACGAGTATGCTCTACGCTTCAGTTTTCAGGCTTCAAACAATGAGGCAGAATATGAAGCTTTACTAGCCGGGATCCGCATGTGCAAGGCGGCAGGGGCAAGAAAAATAGACGCCTGTTCCGATTCACAATTGATAGTGAGTCAGTACAATGGCGAATACGAAGCAACCCATCCGGCCATGATCAAGTACTTACAGGCGGTCCGACAAGCAGTCGGCTCCCTTGAGGATTTCCATCTGATCCAAGTGCCGAGATCAGAAAACAACCAGGCGGATGCACTGTCAAAATTAGCATCATCCGCCTCCTCTGATACTCCTCGAACTGTTTTTTGGGAAGTAATGGAGAAGAGAAGCATCGAGGAAAACCCTATTGGAATCCTAGACAGAAGCTCAACCTGGATGGATTCAATCAGGGCATATCTGACAAACGGTACACTGCCGGATGATCCTCAACAGGCGGCAGCACTGAAAAAACGAGCCACCTGTTTTGAAATGATAAGAGGAGAACTTCACAAAAGGGGGAACCTTCAACCCTTCTTAAAGTGTGTTACTCCAGAAAAGGGACGAGAGATATTAGACGATCTTCACTCTGGTTACTGTGCTTCTCATATAGGCGGTAGGACGCTTGCTCAAAGGGCAAGGCGGCAGGGCTACTTTTGGCCTACTTTGGAAGCAGATGCAATGGAGATGGTGAAAAAATGTGACAAGTGCCAAAGGTTTGGCAAACTAATTCACCGTCCGGCTACTGACCTCACTACCATTCACAGCCCACTACCGTTTGCTAAGTGGGGCATGGACATTCTGGGTCCATATATGCCTGCTACAGGCGGCAGGAGGTACATACTTGTTGTCGTTGACTACTTCACTAAATAGGTAGAGGCGGAGGCTGTAAAGGGAATCAAGACGAAAGATGTAATTTCATTCATTTGGAAAAATGTCATCACTCGGTTCGGGGTTCCCATGTCTATGGTTTTTGATAATGGTCCCCAATTTGAGACGCCTGTTCTCAAAAGCTGGTTGGGTGACCAAGGAATTGCAAACTACTTCGCATCTGTCGGCCGTCCACAAGCAAACGGCCAGGTAGAAGCCTTTAATAAAATCATCTCTGACGGTCTCAAGAAAAAGATTGAACGAGCAGGCGGCCTATGGGCGGATGAACTACCACATGTTCTCTGGGCCATTAGGACGACTGAAAAAGGGGCGACTGGAGAAACTCCATTCCTCCTAACTTACGGTGCGGAAGCTGTTCTTCCAATAGAACACTACGAGCCGACTCTTCGAGTAATGCTATATGACGAAGAGGCAAACTGGGAAGCCATGCGCCTGGCATTAGACTCACTTCCTGAAAAGAGGGGCAATGTTGTCTTGCGCCATGAAATCTATCGCCTGAGAATGACTAGATCATACAACAAAAAAGTACACAGGCGTCCACTCAAAGTAGGGGACTTTGTACTTAGAAAAATGGAAGCAGTTGGTAGGGCTAATGAGTCTGGCAAACTAACTCCCAACTGGGAAGGACCCTACCGAATCTGTGAGGAAGTCAGGGACGGTACCTACCGTCTGGAAACACCAGACGGACAACCGTTGCCTCGAACTTGGAATGTAGATAATCTTAAGAAATATTTCTTTTGAATGATGTAAATAGTCAAGAGCTACTTAATAAAAGTTTGCACTTACTATTCAATTTTGTACTAAGAGGGGCACGCCTACTAACAAATAGTCGGCTACTCTCCATGTTTAATTTTTATTACATAAGAGGGGCATGCCGTCTGTACCTTTACAGTTGGCTACTCTCCATTGAGTATTTTACTCTATTTTCAGAGGGGCATGTCGTCTGTACCTTTACGGTCGGCTACTCTCCATTGAGTTATTCACTCTATATTCAGAAGGGCATGCCGTCTGTACCTTTACAGTCGTCTACTCTCCATTGAGTATTTTACTCGCAATAGGGGCATGTCGTCTGGACATAAAGTCGGCTACTCTCCATAAGAAGATGGCCGACTGGTTCCAAACACATAGCCACCCCCCTAATACTTAGCTAAAAAGATTAGGGCCTGGTCGACCCTGTGCCTAACAGGCGGCTACCCTCCTTTTACTTAGCACCTACGTTCACCAAGAACTTACCAAGGCCACAGGCCGAATGATCAGACCAGGCGCCAAGCCAACTGATCAAATCTACAAAACTAATACGACCTGTCCCAACATCATAGCAGGCGTCCGGCGGCATCCCTCCGGATGAAATTCGTCGCAGAGAGCAGCTCCCTTTTGGGTGGAACATTGTTCTATAAACTAATTACACGACACCTATACGACTGTCCCCAAGGGCAACCACGTAGCCGTTTTTGAGACAAGGATAACTCTATCACTAACCAAACCAGTGGTAGCAGTTGAAATCTGAGTCAGATAACCGCCTGTATTACTTGGGATAAATGCAGGGGGTACCTCTTGAGTTAATAGCCAACAAACATTGGCGAATCAAGGGGTCTAGCCGGCTTCCGCCGCCTGGTACCTCTACTTCTCAAGCAAGAGTGACGGCGACTGAGTAAATCCAACGTTAACTCATAGTCACTCCCTCAAATTTGGTATGGAACCTAAAAGGTTTGAGTAGACCGCCTGTTTTTTGGCAAACAGGGGCACTCAAACCCCTATTCCTACTAGGTAACCTATTGAGTTAATAGCCAACAAACATTGGCGAATCAAGGGGATCAGCCGGCCTCCGCCGCCTGGTACCTCTACTACTCAATCTAGATTGTGACGAAGACTAAGTAACTCCTATGTTAACTTATAGTCACTCAAAATTAGTATGGAGCCTAAAAGGTATGAGTCGTCCGCTTGTTTTTAGCAAACAGGGGCTCTCAACCACTACTCCTGCTAGGTTAACAAATTATGAGTTAAAAGCCAACAAACATTGGCGAATAAAGGGAAACAACCGGTACCCGCCGCTTGATATCTCTACTACTCAGTTCCTTGGCGACTAGGTAACACTCATGTTTACTTAGTCAGACCACTTTCCTACTTGGTTAATTTTACAAATGACAGGACCGCCTGCCTAAAAAGGATCCAGTCTTTAAAATAGTTCGAATACCGATTGGATAAATGGCCGACTGATCGTCTATCCTGGAAACAGACAACCAGTCGTCCAGGGGCATAGGCGGCGTGACTAACTATCCGTACCTGTCTGCAACTATCGGCCATGCAAAACAGTCGGTCTTGTGAACAATTGGATATTAGAATATGGTATACTTAGACAAATTTGAGGCAAAACAAAAATTCATTAAAAATAAGCCGGTCATTAAAGACCAGCAAAATATTCAAAGCCCCGGCCCCCTGGCCGGGTAAATACAAAAGAAACGGCACGCAGGCCGTGGAAAGAATACATAAAGCTTAAGAAGGGGGCAGTTCAGTATTAGCAGCTGCCGCCTGGTCAGCACTCTTCTTGCTGGACTCGGCTTCAGCTGCATCCTTTTTTGATGCCTTACCCCCAAGCGGCACAAGCGCCACTACCGGCTCCTCCTCCTCCAACGCCTCTTCCTCAGCAGCCGCCAGGATCTCTTGATTATATGTATCCGAACACTGGCGGTACGTTCTTTCCCAAGAGGCAAAGTCGGCACTGGGGAAAAGGCGGCCCCAAGTCATGCGCTGGATTTGAGCGGAGTCTTCCATCATCTCCCGGACCAGCTCTTTCTTCTCTTGCTCGGCCTTTTTCGAGAGCTCTTGGGTAAGACTCTTCTCCTGGGTCACCAGGCGTTCCTTTACGCTGGCCAAGGATTTCTCCATGGCTTCGTAAGAGTACATTTTTAGGCGAAGAGGTTTCAGCTCGGCCTTGAGATTTGTGATGGTCGCCTCCAACTCGTCATTCTTCTTCTGGGCCGCCTCTAACTGAGCCCGAACAGCGGCGGTAGCCTGCGCCTGATAATAAAGAATATCAATGGTCAGAACTTCATTTTGGGCAATTTGAAACATTGCCTTATCACAGTCAGAGGCGGCCATAGCTTTTGCAGCCTTTACCTCTTTGTTCTTCCGATCAAGCGGCTTGCGAAGGCCGTTCACTCGGAGCAGGGCCTAAGTACAAAGAAACAGGCGTCAGTTTTCATACAAAAAGAAAACAGGCGTCCAGAAATTCAAATACTCAAAAATATGCTAAGTATACCTCAGCAAGGACCCTTGCAATCCCGTCAAGGTCAAGGGTGCCGACACCCCTGACCGCCTCCCTTTCAGCTGGAGGAACTGCCCTGATCATAGACTTGGCCATCTCTACCAAGTCAGGCTCCTGGGGGCCGGCTGCATCAAGAATAAACAAACGGATTAGACTTAGTAAAAAAGGGAGCAAGTCTAAAATTTACAAGGACAACTTCATACCTCTAGGCGGCCCAGTTGGAGTTTTAGAAGAAGTGGCCGGCTGTTTCTCAGCCGCCACCTGTTTCCTGGCAGAACCAGGAGAGCTCGCAACAGTCGTCTTCCGGGCCTTGGGGTCCGGTTGTTGGGAAGATGAAGCTCTTGGAGCACCCGTCTAAAAAAGAAGAAAAAAGTCAGTATATGCATAAACACTCCAAAAAGAGGGTGAAAGGTTCGGAGCTCACCAAGGGTGCCCCTTCTTGGGGGAGTCGGTTGAAGTTTGTTGCATGATGGAGGCCCGCAACATGGCCGCCGTAGTCTTGGAGGCGGTGATTTTGCTCATGGCGTCAGCTGCAAAAACAAACAGCAAAGTTAATAAAAGATAACGACAAATGTATGGAACAACAGAGTATTCAACAGGCCGACTACCTCTTGAGCACCGACTGCTGAGGCCACAGGCGGCCAAAAAGTACTCGTCATAGAGCCACTTGAAGCTCGGGACGCAGTGCAGGGGTACTTGCTCTCGTACCCCTGAAGTAGAGTCGACCCTCGACTCTACTTTAAAGAGTCCTTTATCAAGGATCTCTTTCTTAGCCTTGGGGGGAACAGGCGGCATGCTACGGCCGCCTGCAAGAAGAGGCGGATTCCTGTTCCACCTATTGAAGCGCTTGTTCAGCTCAATGTCTGAACTCTCAATGATGAGGAAGGTGCTCCGCCAGTCCTTCCACTTGTTTGCTTTACCTCTTGTCATGAGGTAGCCCCTGTGGCTTGTCAATTGATATCAGCCGGTACCGCCTGTCTTAGGGGTCCGGCTGAGATAGTTCATATGGGCGAAAGCCTCGAAGCTCGGCTTCACCCCGTGCAGTTCGCACCCGGCCACATAGCCGAGTACGTTGACCTAGGAGTTTTGGGCTAACTGCCATAACCCCAACTCATACCCATCCAAAATCCGCTAAACAGCCGGATGTAATGGGAAGCGCAGCCCTGCCTTGATGGCTGCCTCGTAGCAGCCAAAGCAGGCGCTATCATAACTGGAACCAGCCGGCCAGACGATTGTGTCTTCTGGATCCGGCACAAACACTAGAAAGTCGGGGCCCATGGTGTGGTTTGCAATAAAGCTCTCCACTTTCTCTTGCATGGCTGTGATCCGGCCTCGAGGTACCGTGCAGTAGTAAGGGGTATTTAGCTCTCGGTAAGAGGCGGATGGCTCCGCCCAATTGTCCCCCTTCTCAACTGCGTGAGAAAGTCTCGCCTCTTGCAGGCGGCTGTTTTTCTCTTCTGTGCCCAAAGAAGCATGTCCAGAAGAGCTTGACTCGGAATCGTCCTCTGACGAGTCCGAAAAGGACGACTCCTCCCCTCTCCCGGAGGGGCCCGCCTCCTCTCTTTGAAAAGGAGCAGATTTGTTAACTGTTAAATGGGAAGGGGTCACTATGACTCCCCCCACAGAATTGCCGGCATCTAGGCCGCCTTGTTTCACTTCCACATCTGGCACCTGGTCAGATGTTTCACTAAGCGGCACCCTGTGGGAGGAGCCGTCTGAATTTGAGATCCTAGCTGTCTTTTTCGTTCTGGCCATCCTGCTCTGCATAGACACAGATACATTCGGACTTTGTATAAAGGACAAAGATGGGTCCGAAAAAGGGCAGGCGGCACTCCTAGTCCTAGATTCAGCCGTCCCTGGTGACCGGCTGATCACTAACCTAGGTCGTGTCGTGTGCTTCCGTGGTGCCATTTCAAAAAATAAAAAGAAAATTAAGAGTAAGAGAACTGACAGTTACCTGAACGAGTGACGGTTGATGAAGTTCTGAAAATCCTGTGCAGGCGGCTTGTCAGAACAGGCGGTAGGCAGAAAATGTCCGAAATGTCAGAGCAAGTTCAGGGGTCCGAATGTTCTCAAAAAGTTGTCAAAGTGTGAAAATGACTCAAGACAATCCTCCCTTATATAGGCGAAGTGAGAAGGCGAAGGGTCACTTTCAGAATTCAAAATTTGGGCGGGAAAATCTCTCGTCCTTTGGCCGACTGACACCTGTCACAGGTAACACGTGACCAATCACGTGCCACCTGTGAGGGGCAAATGATTAGGGGATTTTGCTCCCACCGATCGGAATGCGCCACGTGTGCCAATCAGGTCCTGCCAAGTGTCACCCAGTTGGAACTGTCAAGGCTTGCCACGTGGAACGCGCTTATTCGTCCACCTTGGACCTGTTATGTCATGACATGTGGCATACTCCATGCCTAATGGAGAAACCGGCCACCCAGGCCCAACTTCTGAGGGAAGCCCAATCGGCCCTAGGTTAACCTAAACCTAGGATGGACACGTTTCCCAAGGTTATAAATACCTCCCTTAATCCTCATTAAGGGGGATTACGAAAACATTACGGAAAAACACATTAATTACACACAGTAATAACCGGCTGATCTCGCTAACAAAGCAGATTACCTACATTAAACACTCTCACCTAGAGAGACCTGATTACTTTAATTTCCGCATTAATTACTCCTTAATCAAGTACTAACTTGACCGTTGGAGGCGGAGCTCCCAGGAGTCTCCGTTATTTTGCAGGTACAGGTGTCCGGTTCTAGTCTCGGAATTGTAACTCTCCCGCAGGACATCAGAAAACCCCGAAACATGAGTCATTAGAGTATTACGAACAAAGACATCGGATATCAAGCTTAGAGCATCGAAACCGAGCGTCGTAAGTCGAGTCAAATTTAGAATTCGACGAGACGAGGAATCAAGCAAACAACAAATTACAAATATACCACTAGCCTCGGAACGCCCCGAGCAATCCGAGAGCCAAGGGAAATATAGCTAGCTGGTGCGGCATGGCGCTATAAACATGCTAGTGCCTCGCACATAGAAGCACCAGCCGCACCGTCGCAAGGCCAGCAGCACGCAAGTACTTGCTAGGCCTCGCTAGCACGAGCAACGCAACAATAGCACTAGCACGCATGGCTAGGCTAGCAAATGCCTTGCGATAGCATCGAGCTGCTAGCAAGGGCGAGCATCACCCCTCGCAAGCAACGCACCAGCTGCTAGCATAGCACGCTGGGCATCGCTAAGGGATGCACCTAGCAGCAGCCCGCTTGCAAGCGAGGCATGCGAGCTGGGCTACTCGCATGCGCTGGAGAGCTAGCAAGCCCATCTAAGGTACTAGGCCGCCATCTGGGCATGCCTTGGTGCCCAAGCTCAGGCGCCAGCTGGTGCGTGCTGAGTGGAGGTGTGTGGCATCCGGTTTGTTTGGGGATTGCTTGGGGAGCAAGGGGTGTTTGGTCCCCCCCTAGTGGTCCTCACCTAAACCCCTTGCTCACCTCTTGCCACTTGTTTGTTGATTCAATTGCATTTTAATTTGTTTTTGAATTAAAATAAATTGAATAAAGTGCATTTAACCAACTCTCCCACATTGATGGGAGATTGGAATTCAAGGCACCCTTCTCTATAAATACCCATCATTTGGGATTGGGAAGGGACACTTGAGTTGAGAATTTTAAGGGATCTCCAAGCAGAGAATACCTTAATTGTAATACTCTAAGTTCTTGGTCTAACCCCGACTAACCTTCGGGGTAGAGGCCGTTCAGGTCGGGTCTCGAGGGTGGACTCCGTCGGAGGCTCTCGCACTTGCGGAGCTAAGGCTTTGAAGTCTGAGCTCTATAGGAGCGAAGCACGTGTCGAGGGTAAGAATGTCATTTCCCTTTCTCTTTCTTTTGTTGTTTAATTATGTGATTGCATGCTTAGTTGCTTTAATTAGTGGGCGGGTCTTGGGCCGGTTTCTCTTCCACGTAGTGTTGGACGCTATGAAACCCAACAGCGGTATCGGAGCCGCGCTCATTTTAAATATTGTAACTAATAATTAATTGAGGTGATTTAAAATGGATTTAAATTCTGGTTTCGCTTTCTAATTAGATTAGAAGCTCGTTTTAATTAGTTTTAATCTCATATGTATACTAATTTTGGCCAACAAACCTAGATTTCGACTCAAAAATAGTGCGTGATTTTTGGGTGGAATCGATGTTCTAAATCGTTTTTGACCCTCTTTGAGAACTGTCCAGAAGCCAAAATCCACCTAGAAACATGTTTTTCGAGGGGTTTTTCGTTTTTGAAGAAAAATTTTAAATCTTTAAACCTTGATTAATTATGGCATGTTAAAGGTAGATTAAATATATGGTTGCATCACTATCCTACTGCAATAATAAACCTTATTAAGCATGTCTATGAAGTCATATTTAGTGCTTAATTTGGTGAGCTTATTTTTCACATAAACTTGAAATTTCACATTTTTGCAAATTAATAGCTTCAAGTGTGAATTTTTATGGTGCGAATGTGCAATTTTGAAGTCCCTAATATGTTAAAGATCCAATCTTTTATTGTTTATTTGGTTTGAACTTTGATTTCTAAATTCCATGTTGAACTAATTTTTGGATTTAATCATTTTTGAGTTGATTAAAGTCCTAAAAGTTCAAAACTTGTGATTGGAATTTAATTAATCTTCATATTGGAAGATGTAATTTTTCAATTACACACAAGTTAGTGTTGGAAATTTTTCATTAGATGAATGGGTTTATTTTTCCATCCTCTTCAATTTTGTCAAGTCTCATTATTAATTTATGTATGGTTAAATTAATTGTGAGTATAGCCCTTCAATTTTGTAGCATCATGATAAACCAAATATTGATTTAAAGAATGGTTCTTGAATAATTTTGGTTTGTGCACTAAAATTGAATTTATTTAAATTAGACTTGTTATATTTTCATTCTTGCTCAATGTTGGTTCTAAAATAAATTTAGAATCGATTTTATGTCACACACATATCAGGATTAAAATCCCGAGATAAAAACACGCAAATCGAGGCAATAACCGCCAAAGCACACCACATGGCTAGCCGGGCTGCTCTCGTAACCCACATGTGGCTGTCGTGGTGTGCATCGGCTGCTTATGCCTCGAAGTGATGCTAATGTGTGGCGGTTTTGGGTTTGGTGCACGCATGTTGCTACACGCATAGTGCAGTGTGTGCATGTTTGGTGCATCGAGGATGCTAGGGTGATGCGCACAAGGTGCTACGATAAGGGTGCCTTGGGGTTGTGATGTGTTGCTAGGCAACATAAGCTCGCATGATTAAGGACCTTTGAGGCCATGTCTTGTACGTCGATGTGGCCGGTGTAACGTGTATACGACATTGAGATCACTTCCACGTGCTTGGGCCACAAGCGGTTGTGCGGGTGCGGCCACGTAAGGCACCTCAAGCCTTAGTGCTAAGCACTTAGGGATCGTAATGCATCATTGGGCTATATATTTGCTATTTTTCTGTTTTAATTATTTATTTGATTATTTTAACGAGGCTAGGCCTCGGTTCCTCCGACACTTGCAAAATAATTTGGCAAAATATGGGTTAACTAGCTTAATTAATTGGATTAATTAAGTTGGCTGCAACATTTAGTTGGAGCTTCGTTAATTGCTTGAGCTAATTTATTGCGTTTGATCACATAATTAATAAACAACTTTGACTAGTTTTTAATTAGGCGTGTTAATCGGATTAACCACCTAAGTTAGTTACTAGTTTACGTGTGTTATGCATTGTTACTTGTTTTTCGTTGTAAAATGCATGGGTCATTCACATATAGTGAATGGATGAATGAAATGTATATTCTATCACAGGTTTTGTGAAAATGGCAACTAGTGGGGCTCGATTAGGATAGTAAATACGGACTGCGATCCGTTATGTATTTTTGTAAATCTAAATACGGTCTGTGTACCGTTGCGTATTTTTGTACCTTAATATTTAGATTACTCCTTATCATTATAGCTAGTATTTGCATATTTGGTGGAGATGTCTCGAAGAAGGCGTTTCTAAGAAGATAAGCCAAGAAGTTGCATCAAAGACCCATGGAGATTTGAAGAATCAAGGGGTCATGCTAGTTGCCAAATGCGTCATTTACTTTTGTTTACTAGTAGAAAAATAGAAATAAGCACCGGTTATTAAAAACCGGTGGGCAAAAATACAAATGGCACCGATTAACCGATGCTATTTGTTTTAGAAAATGAAAACCAAAAAAAAAAAAAAAAAAAAAAAAAAAAAAAAAAAGAAATAGCACCTGTTAACCGGTACCAATTTCCATTTTATAAACCCTTTACATACACCCTCTCTCTCTCATCCGCCTCTCTATTTCATTCTCTCCCTCTCTGGTTCTCATCTCTGATTCTGGCCCCTTTTCTTTCTTTCTATTTCCCGTTTTCTTTCTTTCTGTTTCCCCTCTTCCTTCTTATCTCTCTCTTCTCTCTCCTCTCTCCTCTCTCCCCTCTCCTCAAACAAACCCTAATCTACTGAAGAAATCGGCCTTGAACGACCTGCTGCCTTCTTCGAAAATCGGCGTCAATTCAAACCAAGGACAACCATCATCGCCGCCGCCGTCTATTTCTTGAATCTATTCGATGTGCGTGCGTCTTCAACAACAACAAATTCGAATCAATTTCGAACCAAAAATCAGAAATTCGAGGTCAGGTTTCTGGGTCATTTAGCTTTGCGTTATATTTTGGTCTTTTGGTCCAATTATTCATGTTAAATGCTTTGAAATTTTGGGTTTAATTGATGTAACATTGTTTGAAATTTGTTGAATATGGCTGGAGAAACTGATACCAACAACAATGGAGGTAACAACGCTTTTAATGAAGATAAGAAGCCTGCTCCTGATCAATCTACTCATATTAATCTCAAGGTTAAAGGTCAGGTAATTATTTTTAATTATTTTTGGTGATTCTTTTGATATTTCTGTGAATTTTATTTTACTTTTTTAGGATTTTTGTGTTAATTTAGTATTTTCTTAGGTTAAAGGATTTTTGTGTTAATTTTCTGTGAAATTGTTGCTGGTTTGGATGATCTGATGAAATTAATTATGCGATTTTGATGTTTTTGAATCATTTTATGACAATGCATGCATATTTAATTAATTGTGAAATTTTGATTTTAATTTACATTTTATATTACTGTGGTTTAATTTTCGGATTCATAATTGTTTGTTTTTTCCTGAATTTTTATCGTGATACTACTATTTTTTTTTTTTTTGGAGGAATGATACTAATTTTAATTGGTTTTCAGAATTGAGGGTTTTTTTTTTCTTTTTTTGTCAAGTTGTGTCTGTTAGATTTGGATGAGTGAGTAAGGTGGGATTTTTGGTTTTGATGTGGAAAAAAGGTTGCTGATAAAAAACCAGGATTGATGTTGCTGATAATAAGAAGAATCATGAATTTGGCTATTTGTCTATCTTGTTCTTAATTTAGTTTTAAGTTGCATTCATTGAGTAGTATAATCATGCTTGTGCTGACTATGCAAGACAGAAGATGTCAAAAGCTGTCTATAATTTAGTGTTGTTGTGGCAAGTTAAAGAGGTCACTTGAGATGAGTTTTGGGGAGCTCTCAATATGCGGGGAGTCTCACATCATGCATCAAGTAAGCCTCTAATGATTGCCTCTCTTTCCTTTAAGTTTCACACTCTAATAATTTATCATTTACTCATAGCTTGCACCATGTTGCGAATATTAGATATTATAGTGTGATCAAAAAACATGTAAAAATATTGTAGCTTATTCAGTTTATTGCTCTTCTGATTTCCAATTAATAAACTATGTGTTTTATTTGCGTAGCTCAATGTAGTGTCATAGTTTATCAAATGCCATTTATGTAAATATTTGGTTTTTAATATTTGTGCTTATATAATAAAATACTCATTGTAGTATTTTTGTACTGTTGTCAAGAAACTAAATTTGACTATGTTACTTCCCGGAATTGAAGCTCAAACATTCAACTATTCAAGCTAATTGCTATATCTGAATTGTATTATACAGTTTTCAACCATTGTAGTTTTATGGAGTGGATTTTGGTCATTACCTTGATAACAGATTTGTGGATCATTTGTATAAAAGCTTTGGCTACCTTTCTTGGTTTGTTGAGGAGCCGGAAGGGTGCATTGTAGGATTGTATCTTTCTGTGCTACCTTTCCACATTCTTACTTGTTTTATAAAGCTAATTGCTCTTGCTTCAACGTAGGTTAACTCGCAGCTTATTGGCAATGTTTCCACGGAAGCATTGTCATCTGAGAAGGTAATTTCTTGTACATGTCAATTTTCAACTATTAGTCTATTAATATGTTATCTAAAAATGTTTTGGTAGTCACAACTTACTAGAAAAGGCTATTACAAGATGAATTATGTTGCAAATTCTGAGAAGAGTCTGTAGATAGGGAGCAGGGGAAGACTGTTAAGATATCAGTAACTCTTTAGTGTGTTGATGGCACACTGGCAACCCAACAGCATTTAAACAATGTTTTGGGCAGTGAAAACTTCTGCTTGTGGTGAGTTGTGTTAGGGAATTTATTATTTTTGCTTGTCTGATTGACTTTAGTGAAGAAGCTAGAATTCATTATTTTTGCTTGTCTGATTGACTTTTAGTAGAGAAGCTGAAAATTGGAAGTAATAGAGGCATAGGGGAATTTAGGATATCTTCTAATTGAGAGATGCATGTTCCAAGAAATGCATCTTAGAAGTTTGCTCCATTCAATGATCAATAGTCTTTGAGCATGGTGTTTCTTGATAATCAGAGTTTTGCGTTTTATTTTTTTTATTTATGTATCCTGATTACATTGATATAATTTCTGCTTTCTAATTCATTTCAATTTTGCTTGTTCTGTTGTTCAGTGTAGTTATACCTGTTGCCTATTGGTTATCTGCAGTCCAGGGGTTGTCATATTGCCTATACTTGCCCCTTTGGATTATTTTCCCTCTTGCAGGTCATCTTTTATTGATTAAAGAGTCTTTCCGACTTGATCATGCCAAGCTTACTCCTCTAACAAAAGATCATCGCCAATCAGAACCAAGTTTAGAAACAGATTTGTGTGTGACCTTGTATTTTATTTTATATTTTTTTTTGGACGAAAATTATAATATTACAGCCTTTTTTTAATGAAAATATGTAACTTTATATATATGTTAGTGTTTCTATATCAATTTAAGTGAAAAAAATGCAAATAAAAAAAAATTATTTTTTTATTTTTTTGAGGTACTTTTGGCACCGGTTTTGAACCAGAACCGATGCTAAAATGTTTTTTTTTTTGGGCCATTTTTCTCACCGGTACACAGCAAGAACCAGTGCTAAAAGTTTTTTTTTAATTTTTTTGGACAATTTTTCGAACCGGTTCACAGCATGAACCGGCGCGAAATCTAAGTTTTCGCACCGGTTTCGAACCGGTGCGAAATCTTTTGGTTTTTGGCATCCCTCAAATAAGGACCGGTTCAAAACTGGTGTGAAATGGGGGTTTTGAACCGGTGCCCATTTGTATCTTTCGCCTAGTGGTTCTATATATATAATTGTGTTTATATATGATTGAATGGTATGATTGATGCATGTTTAGGATTGCGATGATTAATTAAGTTCACTTAAATCAACCAACATAGAAACACTTGGTCCCTATAATAATGAGCCAAACTTGCCGTTCCAAGAACGACACTTAGCGAACTAATGCGTGTGGTGATGGGCTACGCTAAAGCGAGGCATCACCGCTCCCCTAGGAACGTAAGGTATACTAGGTATACAAGTTGTCTTGGTTTAGCTCAACGATATCAGTAAGGAGTCCTTAGATGTCGTGGCAATGGAGATAAAATGTCAAGGAAGCATTAGATCGACGTTTTATCGAACCAAGAGTAGCTTAGAGCTATTAGCTATTGGATTGCTTACCTTAAAATATTAAGTGTTAAGACAAACTAAAGCATGCTTAATCACTTTTTGATTTTTGGGATCTTGGAATCGTTTTATTCTCGCCTTAAAGGACATATTTTAATGCGTGGATAGGACGTGTAATAAGATTGAAAGTTTGCATGTATGCTTTGAATTACAAACTTATTATGTTATGAACTTGATAAATGGTTATACTTTGCACTTATATTTGTAGAATTCTAAATCAAATTGTATTGTTTTCAATGATTGGTAAAGGAAATCTTTTGAGAATGGTTCTCAAGGAAAGAAAAGGCATTTCTAAAATACAACTTCTCATAATTGACTTTTATAACTAAAGTCCGAAAGGACGGTTGGATATCATGTATTCAAAATACTAGGTAGTTTTGATGAACATGAAATATTGAGTTGAAAACTCAAATTGTCAATAGTTGACAACCAACATACCTTTTCGCTTCATACACAAATGAGTAGGACTCATTGATGTAGTAATTCAAGTACGAATTGAAGGAAAAGATGGAACTTTGTTTCACGGCGCATTAGATGCTTAATTATGCCTAACAAAGTTTAAAAAGTCAAGGCACTTAAAGAAATGGTTCTTAAAGTTATGAGATAGTGTATGATAATAAATATAGGAAACAAGGAACAAAGGAAAGGAATAAGATTCCTTTTCTACCCATGAGTTCATGTTATTATGGTTAACTTAGTAATTTGTTATTTTCACAAGTATTGGATACTGCTTGAGTGTTCCACTTTGAAAGTGACATCAAACCATTGAAGTCAAGCTAAGTTATTGACTTACAAGTTTAGAATGAAGCAAGTAGTGCTACATCAGTTGTAAGGTCATTTGGTTTGTTTAAAGTCCTTTTAAGCCAAGGCTGGAACGAATAATGGTTATTGTGTTCCATAATCAACAAACAATCCGTTTACACACGGAAAGACTCACATTCAATAAAAGAGCAATAGTTGCGGGTTTTATTTGAATGGCATGGTTGTCTAAGCCATGAGTCAAGAATGCTAGATTATAAACAAACATTTCCTTAACATGAAAACTCACAAGGTTCAAATCACGGACATGATTTGTGTTCTAAACATCTTTAGCAATGTCACATCGACAAGAAAGTACTCAAGGCACTATTAGATAGACTCTTGATAGTTGATCGATTCAAAATCGTTCTAAGGCAAGCAAGTCTTACTTGTTGAAATCGACAAAGAAAGGAGCTATTGTGCTTGGTATGGACAATTGACTCTATAAGCTAAAGAGAATTCCATTACTTCAATGTCTTACGAGAATTTGAAATAATGTGGCTACATTCATCAAATGTGAACAAACTGGACCTTGAGTAACTCAAATGTTCAGTGAAGTATAGAATCGACTTGGCAAGATATCAAAACGTCTAGATTAGATCGAGCGATGTTTGGTTGAGCCAAGAGTGATCATATCAAAGTTATGAAATTGAAATTTCATAATAAGCTCCACAAAGAATATAGTATGTCTTAACGGAGACCTCGATGCCATTTGGAAATGACTCGAATGATGATGGATCACATCCCTTCCTATAAAGATCTTAAAGATTTGCACAAATGACTAGTGTTACACTAAACAAAAATTGTCGAAGCTAAGAAAGGACACCATATTCAGTTATGGAAAGAAATAGTTTCTAGCGTCTTTTCAAGTATATGTCTAGGGCTCTTAGCTCTGTGGGAGTTCATTGGCTCTGTGGGAGCTAAGTGGCTCAAAAGGGCTAAGGTAGCTCGAGAAGGAGCTAACTTTTGTTTCACAACGAACTTTTACCCAAAGACAATATACATGTCTCTTTGTAAGTATTCCAGTGAGACTACGGGCATTACTTCGACAACCTAATTGAGAACATAGTATTTGTTGCTCTAAGTGGTGTCTTTCTGGAAACTAACACATTTCCAAAACAACAAGTGGGAAGAAAGTGAACTCGATGACCATCGAGATTAGCAACAACCTTAAACTGAGAATCTCCGAAGACTTTAGAAGGGCTTCATGAGAATGATTGATCAAGAATACTTAAAGGACTTCACAAGTGACTTAAATGAGAATTAAATCCTCACAAAACTTTAGAAGTGAGGGAGTAAGATCAATATAATCAAAGGGCTTTAAAAGCACCTTGAAACTCAGTGTTTGATGCAATTACCCCGTATAGGTATAGAATTCACCAGAGGCTTGGATTGAATCCTATTAATTTCTATGAAGTTAGAAATAAACCTAAGACTTACAAGCATACTATTTACCATTGGATGATGAGGGAATAGTGTCTTGTAAATTAGCTACGACAAATCCAAATTCCGAATAATGGTTAGAGGCCATAAAATCCAAAATAGACTCCATGTTTGTAAATCATGTTTGGAACTTGATTCATTTGCATGAAGGGTGAAAGACCCATCAATCGCAAATAAGTTTCAAGGAGAAAACTGAAAAATGTGGAAATGCATAAACATACATAGCTAGATTGTTTGAAAAGGATACAATTAATTCACGGCGTTAAATTTAATAAAAATCTATTCACCAATCGGAACTCTTAAGTCTTTTCGTGATTATTCTAGCAAAATTGTGCGTATGAAATAGGCAAGATAGATAACGAAACCGCCTTTTTAAAATGGGATTTTGGAAGAGACTATGGAAATAGTCTAAGGGTTTTGTAATTCTAAATAATGCTAGATTTGAAAGCAAGCTCAAGAAATCCATTGTGGGATTAAGTGAAGCATTGTATGTAGGAATTGGAACATGTATTCTCATAAAGTTAATAAAAAGTTAAGCTTATGGAGAATCATAGAAATTCTTATGAACAAGAAGTTTAGTGGGAGCAAGAGTCTATCTTGTATGGTCCAACAAGAAGTTTACGTACTCTATTGTGAAATGACTGTCAAATGCTAAATTCTTAGATTTGAAAGGATTTTCAACAATAGACCAAGCAAAAGGCGATACTTAGTACATAGTGGGAATTAAGATCTATTGGATAGACTTAATGAAATATTTAAACGAGTAGAGGAATTTACCGTGTTAAACATGAAGGACTTGGAAAGGCTTTCAACCCATATGTATAAAACTAAGTAAATGTTTTAACTAAGTATAAGCTAGGAAAATACTAAGTCAAACAAGAAAGACTCTAGTAGAGACTTTCAACCGTATCACATAGCAAACAGTTTAGCAAGACTCGGTGAAACTGGATGAGCTAAAAGCTCACATGAATGGAACAATATTGGGAATAATTCTGCAATTAAAACCATCATGTATGCTATGATATGGAGTCGTCACTCAACTTACATGCTTGGAGCATGAGAAGTATAAAATACCCATCAATTTAAATCTAAGTGATGAATCGTTAGATTATGATCAAGAAAAATCCAAAGTACTTTGATAAGTAAAAGGGGATAAGTTCTTGACGCATGGAAACAAATGTAATTTGACAATTGATGTTGCAAGCACATCCTTAGCAAGGATTAGATCCTTAATAAGGAAGCCGTTTATAAGCACGAGCTAGAATGTGTCGTGGCTTTAGAATGGTAACATGGACGCGCATCCATGTATAATTTGCGAAAATTTAAGGTAAATTTCCATAATCACAAGTGATTAGGGTCTCCCAAATCATTGTGAGCCGTTTAGAATGAAATCCAAGAAAAGCACCAGCAGAAAGTCTACTGAAATATATGTTGAGAATATTGTTGCCTGGAAGGCAATAATAAGAAAGTGTTCAATGGAAAGTTTGTTATCGAACGTTGATGATTGTAGGTTGTCAAGTTGAAAGATCCTAAGTCATGAAAATGAGTGGGAGCCATCACTTGGACAATAAATCCTAAATCACATATGATCCATAACACTCTCAAAATGTTATCATCTTATTATGAAATTGTTCGATGATGAAGATGCTAAGATTTGCAAAATAATAATAACTAAACCGATGTAATAAGTGAACGACAACATTCACCAGAATTGCATGAAAGAAATCAAGTATATTAAATATGGTTGTGATTTCTATAAATGTTTTTTGAAGAGTGTTACTCTTGAAACATTTGGGAAATCATTTATCATTATATGAAACATTGAAAGGTTTCATAGTGGAATAATAATTTTTACAAATAAATTCAACAAACTATTTAATTGTGGTTTAGAATTAAATAATGAGTCCATTCGATTTATGAGAATATTCAAAACAGGGTATCAAGACAATGTCTTGGATAAAGAAACACCTGTTAAGTAAACATTGAATATTTCAATCAAAAATTATCCCTAATCAAGGTCATTTAAATGATGGATGTTTAATGACCACTTGAGATTAGTGTGTAGTATGATTTATAGCACCGTTTCTTGTGATACGAGGACATGATTGTCATAAATCATTTGCACAGGTATTGGTTTAGAACTATACCGGATCGACCTATGAGAATACTTTAAGAGATTTAAAATCTTCATAAGTATATTTCTCATTATAGCTATCAGAACCTTTTTCCTCGACCATGAGTATTGTAAGTTCTCTTGTTTGAGTACTAATCCATTTTGATGTTGTCAAACATCTGCCGTAAATGGGGATTATTACGGCAACACTCAGACGGAGGTCCTCTTAGTAAGGGAAGCTAAAAATGCAAGACTAGGAATGTCCCCCTATTAACAATAGGGAACTCGTCTTTGTTGTTTAAAAGGACTCTCGAAGAGCGAGACTATGAAAATTTATGGCCGTGCTCAGATGGATTTTGAAAATCATCTTCTTATTGACAGTCGAACTCGAAAATCGAGAAACACTTCTGGACGTAATAAGGATGACGAAGAATCTTACCTTACAATTCATGAAGAGACATTAAGTGACATAGGAAATGGGCTATACACTAACTACACCCTTGTTCGGAAGGACAAGTGGGAGATTGAAAGGAATGGTGTCCTTCCAACAAGTGTATTATTCCGATAGAGGGTTCTGAATTATTAGAAAGATAATTCTTCAGTGAGGTCAAGTGATCGGAATGTCTAGGTGGAGGCCGCTTCTGATCAGTAATATTAATGTATAATTGATATTACAGCTTAATCTTGACTGAACCCTTCGGGTCACACCCAATCGAGTAACCGATCCGAGACGACAAATCAATCCGAAAGATTAGATGAGTCATTAGAGAATTACGAACAAAGACGTCGGACATCGAGCTTAGAGCGTCGAAACCGAGCGTCGTAAGTCAAGTCAAATTTAGAATTTGACGAGACGAGAAATCAAGCAAGCAACAAGTTCGAGCTAAGCCGTAGCCTCGCATTTGCCTAGCAATGCGAGTGCTAGGCTAGCTTATGATGTCATGCGCATCATTAGGCATACTGCAAGCATGCAACACATAGCACTCGCACAGCAGCTCGCTATGCGTGCTTGTGCTATGGGCTGTGCATGCTGGGCATCGCATAGCAGCAACATCATCGCACTCGCACAACACACGCATTGCTGGCAGCGTGCTGTGTGTGCGTGTGAGTAGTTGTGCGTGCTTGCTAGCGAGCAGCAGCATCGCGACAGCGTGCAAGCTGGCTGGGCTATGCGTGCTAGCGTAGCAGCACCAAGCAGCAGCACGCACCAAGCAGTAGCATCGCATGCATGTGCGCTGGCTAGTTGTGTACTTGTTGGCTGCGCATGTGCTGCATGCTAGATGGCTAGGCTACCCAGCCTTGGTGCTAGGCGCCACCTAGCAGCCAAGGCAGGTTGTCAGCTAGCCATGTGGCGTGGTGTGTGCCGATTTTGTGTGGGGACCGAAATTAAGGGGGTTGCTTGGTGAGCAAGGGGTTTTGTCCACCCCTTAAATGGTCCTTACCTACTCTTGCTCTCCATGTGACACTTGGAGCCTGTTGATTCCCTTGCATTTTATTTTGTTTTTGATTAAATAAAATTGAAGAAAAATGAAAATCTCCCACATTGATGGAAGAAGGGAGATCAAGTCTCCTTTCCCTATAAATACCCAAGTTTTGGGTTTGGGAACGATGACTTGAGTTGAACTCAATAAGGCATCTCCCTATAGGTGAGAAAACCTTTAAGTTCGTAATACTCTAGTCATTTCTTGGTCTAGCCCCGACTAACCTTCGGGGTAGAGGCCGTTCGGGTCGGATCTCAAGGGTGGAGTCCGTCGGAGGCTCTCGCACTTGCGGAGCTAAGGCTTTGATGTCCGAGCACTATAGGAGCGAAGCATGCGTCGAGGGTAAGAATGTCATTCCACTTTCTTTTTCTTTTGTTGTTTAATTATGTGATTGCATGCTTAGTTTCTTTAATTAGTGGGCGGGTCTTGGGCGGGTTTCTCTTCCGCGTAGTGTTGGACGCTACGAAACCCACAATTACTAGTAGTTGCATAATTGGTGGAGATGTCTCGAATACGGCGTTTCTAAGAAGACAAGCCAAAAGGATGCAACGAAGACCCTTGAAGACTCAAGGGTTCATGCTAGTTGCCAAATGCATCTTTTACTTATGTTTTCTATATACAATTGTGTTTATATATGAATGAATGGTATGTTAGATGCATATTTAGGATTTTGAATGTTGCGATGATTAATTAAGTTCACTTAAATAAACCAACATAAAAACCCTAGGTCCCTATAATATTGAGCTAAATTTGCCATTCCAAGAACAACACTTACCGAACTAATGCGCATAGTGATGGGCTACGCCAAAGAGAGGCATCACTACTTCCCTAGGAACGTCAGGTATACTCGGTATACAAGTTGTCTTGGTTAAGCTCAACGATATATCAGTAAGGAGTCCTTAGATGTCGTGGCAATGGAGATTAAACGTCAAGGAAGCATTAGATGCGACGTTTTATAGAACCAAGAGTAGCTTAGAGCTATTAGTAATTAGATTGCTTACCCTAAAAATATTAAGTGTTAAGACAAGCCAAAGCATGCTTAATCACTTTTTGATTTTTGGGATCTTGGAATCGTTTTATTCTCGCCTAAAAGGGACAAATATTAATGCGTGGATAAAACGCTCAATAAGATTGAAAATTAGTATGTATGCTTTAAATTTCAAACTTATTGGTTTTATGAATGGTTTTTCATTTCAAATTCTTTCAATTGTAGAATCATGTCTGCAAATAACCGAAACAACCAATTTTCGTTACGCTCAATCCTCGATAAGGAGAAGTTGAGTGGGCCAAATTTTTTTGATTGGCAAAGGAACTTACGTATAGTTCTCATGCAAGAGCAAAAGAAATGCGTCCTTGATGAGGAAATGCCCGACGCTCCCAATGAGGAGGTCACTCAGGCTGCCCTTAACCGATGGCAAACTGCCAATCGGGATGTCAAGTGCATCATATTGGCCACGATGTCTCCGCACCTCCAAAAGACTTTCTTTGAAAGGGAGACGACTTTTGAAATCATTTCTGAACTTCAGAACATGTTCCAAGAGCAGGCCCAAACTAAAAGGTTCAAAACTCACAAGCAGATCCTTGAGAGCAAGCTCAAGAAAGGAGAGCCAGTCAGCCCACATGTACTTAAAACGATCGGATTATTTAAGAACATGGAAAGGCTTGACGCTGGGTATTCGACCGAGATGGCAATTGACATTATTCTCCATTCACTACACTAAGGCTATGATCAATTCAAGATGAACTATAATATGCACAGCATGGAGAAAACCCTCACTGAGCTTCATGGGATGTTCAAGATGATCAGTTCAGATTCCATATGCTTCGCTTATTGGATCGATCATGTATGCCATGATATGTACTAGGCCAGATGTATCGTATGCCTTGAGTGCTACGAGTTGATACCAATCAGACCTAGGAGAGGCGCATTGGACTGCAGCAAAGAATATCCTAAAGTACCTGAAAAGGAACAAGGATAAATTCCTGGTCTATGGTGGAAGTAATGATTTGGTTGTTGAAGGTTATACCAACGCAAGCTTCTAGACTGACAGAGATGACTCCAAGTCGCAGTCAGGGTACATATTCTGTCTAAATGGAGGAGCGTTTAGTTGGAAGAGTGCTAAGAAAAGCTCTACTGCAGATTCTAAAACTGAAGTCGAATACTTGGCAGCTTCAGAAGCAGCTAAGGAGGCAGTTTGGATTCGTAAGTTCATTAGCAAACTTGATGTTGTACCCTCCATCAAGGATTCGATAGACCTCTATTGTGATAACAATTGAGCTATTGCTCAGGCTAGGGAGCCAAGGGAACATCAGAAGGTCATACATGTCAAAACGCGATTTCACATGATAAAGAAATGGAAGTCTGAGGGTGAAATCAGAATTTGTAAGATTGAAACGGACGACAATGTAGCCGACCACTCACTAAACCTTTGCCTCAAGTGAAACACAACAAACACATTGAGGCAATGGGAATCAGGCACGTTAGAAATTGGCTTCGATTTCCCTATTATGTGTTTTAATTAAATTTGAGGTATTTAATGTAAAACACTATGTTAAACCATTTGTTTTTGGGTAATTAAATTTTCTGCAAAATTATTATCACTCCATTTCTATTTAATTGTGGTTTAGAATTAAATAATGAGTCAATTCGATTTTTGAGAATATCTTGGATAAAGAAACACCTGTTCAGTAAACATTAAATATTTTCAATCGAAAATTATCCCTAATTAAGGTAATTTGAATGATGGACGATTAATGACCACTTGAGATTAGTGTGTAGTATGATTTATAGCACCATTTCTTGTGCTACAAGGACATGATTGTTATAAATCATTTGCACAGGTATTAGTTTGGAACTATACTGAATTGACCTATGAGAATACTTTAAGAGATTTAAAATCGTCATAAGTATATATCTCATTATTGCTATCGGAACCATTTTCCACCATGAGTATTGTAAGTTCTCTTGTTTGAGTACTAGTCCGTTTTGATGTTGTCAAACGTCTGCCGTAAATGGGGATTATAACGGCAACACTCAGGCTGTTAGGTCCTCTTAGTAAGGGAAGCTAATAATACAAGACTGGGAATGTCCCCCTATTAACAATAGAGAACCTATCTTTGAGCGAGACTGAAAATGCATGGCCGTGCTCAGATGGATTTTAGAAATCATCTGCTTATTGACAGTCGAACTCGGAGATTGAGAAACACTTATGGACGTAATAAGAATGACGAAGAATCTTACCTTATAGTTTATGAAGAGACATTAAGTGACATAGGAAATGGGTCATACACTAACTGTACACTTATCGGGAAGGACAAGTGGGAGATTGAAAGGAATGGTGTCCTTCCAACAAGTGTTTTATTTCGATAGAGGGTTCGAAATTATTAGAAAGCTTATTATTCTGTGAGGTCAAGTGATCGGAATGTCTAGGTGGAGGCCGCTTCCGATCAGTAATATTAATGTATAATTAATATTACAGCTTAATCTTGACTGAACCCTTCCGGTCACACCCCAATCGAGTAACCGATCCGAGGCGACGAATCAATTCTTAGGATTAGAGGAGTCATTAGAGTATTACAAACAAAGACGTCGGATATCGAGCTTAGAGCGTCAAAACCGAGCGTCGTAAGTCGAGTCGAATTTAGAATTCGACGAGACGAGGAATCATGTAAACAACAAATTACAAATATACCCCTAGCCTCGGAATGCCCCGAGCAATCCGAGAGCCAAGTGCAATCTAGCTAACTGGTGCGGCATGGCGAACATTGTTGGCGCGCTAGGCGTGCTAGCATGCTAGTGCCTCGCACATAGCAGCACCTGCCGTACAATCGCAAGTCCAGCAGCACGCAAATGCTTGCTGGGCCTTGCTAGCACGAGGAACGCAGCAGCAGCACCAGCACGCATGGCTGGGCTAGCAAATGCCTTGCGAGAGTATCGAGCTGCGAGCATCACCCCTCACAAGCAACGCACCAGCTGCTAGCATAGCACGCTGGGCATCGCTAGCGAGGGATGCACCTAGCAGCAGCCCGCTAGAAAGCGAGGCATGCGTGTTGGGCTGCTCGCATGCGCTGGCGAGCTGGCAGGCCCAGCTAAGGTACCAGGCCGTCAGCTGGGCGTGCCTTTGGTATCTAGCTCGGGCGCCAGCTGGTGCGTGCTGAGTGGAGGCGTGTGGCAGCCGGTTTGTTTGGGAATTACTTGGGGAGCAAGTGGTGTTTGGTCCCCCCCTAGTGGTCCTCACCTAGCCCCCTTGCTCACCTCTTGTCACTTGTTGTTTGTTGATCCACTTGCATTTTAATTTGTTTTTGAATCAAAATAAATTGAATAAAGTGCATTTTAACCAACTCTCCCACAATTACGGGAGATTGGAATTCAAGGCACCCTTCCCTATCAATACCCATCATTTGGGATTGGGAAGGGACACTTGAGTTGAGAATTTTAAGGGATCTCCAAGAAGAGAATACCTTAATTCTAATACTCTAAGTTCTTGGTCTTGCCTCGACTAACATTCAGGGTAGGGACCGTTCGGGTCGACTCTCGAGGGTGTGAGCCGTCGGAGGCTCACGCGCTTGCGGAGCTAGCGCTTTCAAGTACGAGCTCTAAAGGAGCGTAGCACGCGTCGAGGATGAGATCGTCTTTTCTCTCTCTTAGTTAATTATGTGATTAATATTTAATATGCATGTTTAGTTACATTAATTTGTGTGCGGGTCTTG
This sequence comes from Chenopodium quinoa, assembly GCF_001683475.1. Classification (NCBI taxonomy): domain Eukaryota; kingdom Viridiplantae; phylum Streptophyta; class Magnoliopsida; order Caryophyllales; family Amaranthaceae; genus Chenopodium; species Chenopodium quinoa. The sequence continues at coordinate 3,643,129 of NW_018742817.1, read as the reverse complement.
GGAGGGTTTCATTCCGCGTAGTGTCGGACACTACGAAACCGAACACCTTCCTTCTCTCTTTGGCCCAAACAGGACTAGCAAGTCTATCTGGCTAACTGGGTGGATAATGCTCCCACCAAACCCAACCAACGGGTTAGAGATATCCTTTAGTGCATCTTCCAGGAACTTTAATTTTTTTCAAACAAGTTAAGCTGATTATGTCGGACGAGTTGTCGGTGTCTATTAGCACTCGTCCAACCTTCAAATTAGCAACCTTCAATATGAACACCATTGGATCATCAAGGGGAGTCCTAATCTTAACTTTGTCTGCCTTGCAGACAATCACCTCTGGGAATGGCTCCACCTTCACATCTTTCGTGTGCATGACCTTTCCAAATTGCCGAATATCCTGCTTAATTCCCTTCCTGGTTGGGTCGTCTGCAGCAAAGCCGCCTGATATGACGACCATGAACCAATACTACAAAATTATCCAAAAGAATCACTAAAAAGAAATTCTTAATAAAAGAAACCTGTTTTCTCAAATAAGGGGTCTCTTATACATGTAAATAAGAAACCCCTTCTAAAGAAAAATGGTTCCTTATATATTTCTATAAGTTTACTTATATTTAAGGAATCACTTTTACAAAAAGGGGTTTCTTAGATTTATTTTTTTGGTTTCTTAATCAGCTTTAATACTCCTTTAAAAATAAAAAAAATCCGAAAAAAACTGAAAAAAAAAGATAAAACCAAACCCTAAAAACAACAAAACTACCCCCCCTTTTATTTCTCTTTTCTCTCTCCTATCCTTTTGCCTCTTCAGATCTTTTTCTTTACTCCTCCGCCCCCTCCTTCTCTCTCATCCGCCCCCTCTCTCTCTTCCTTCTCCTTCCTTCATTTCTCTTCTCCTTCTCAATTCGATCTCCTCTCTTCTCCTTCTCACACCAACAACAAAAACCACCACCGCTGCGGAACCAACAACCACCACCACCACCATATTCAACCAACAAAACCCATGGAAGTGTTGTTGTCTTCCTTCTCGCCGGCGTCGCATGCCGTGTTCTCAAATGTAATGGTTACTCATGTCAAATTCGACCATGAAACCTCTAGATCTAGAGGTTTCATGGTCGAATTTGACCATATTAAACCAAATTCAAGGTGACATTCAAAGCAAAATTCGATTTTAAAGGTTTTTTTTTTATTTATTTTTTAAAAAAAAATTCACAACTTGTTTCGTTGGTTTGGATGTGGGTGGTTTTTGGTGGGTCTGGTGGGTGGGTTCGGGTTAAAGGTCCTTAGGTGGGTTAAGGTGGTGGGTGGATTAGGGTTAGGTGGTGTAAGGTGGTGGGTGGGTTCGGTCAGGGTTAGGAGGATCTAGGCCAGGTGGGTTTAGGATTTGGGTGCATCTGGGCTAAGTGATACGTGGGTATGGGTTAGGAGGATTTGGGCTAGGTGGGTTAGGTTTCGTGGTGGTCGTGGTGGGTGAGGGGTGGGGTTACGGTGGTGGGTTGGGTTGAGGTGAGGTTACGGTTTTTTCTTAATTGTTTAACTAGTTTGCTTATGCATGTGTACATTTTGATTTTGATATTCTATGTCAATTTTTTTGAGATTATTCTTTTTTAATTACTTTTAAATTCGTCTATTTCATTCAAATTTTCTTTGTAACCTTTGAGTTATCATTAATTCATTAATTTTTTTTGTGTTTTGCAGGTGGAATTAAAATCCAACAAAGGAATTAGAAGAATCTAATGCTTTTTTTTTTGTTTAAACTGTAATTTCTGTATTAGTTTTAAATAACTGATTTTTGTTTATGTACTAACGTTTTGTATAGTAAATTAATACTATTAAGTACTCGTATCATATTTTTTTTTCTAATTTAGCCTGTATTATTATTTATGTGAAAGTTCTAAGTTTTCTAACTGTATTAGAGTTATTAAATATACAAGTATATTGTGGTATAACTATCGCGTATATGAAAAATGTATTTGATAGTTATATTGCAATATATATAACTATTTTATTTAATTTATGGACAAATCAAAGAGACCCCCTCTTAGAAAAGTGGTCCCTTAAGTACAAATATAAGAAACCCCTTTTCTGAAAAAAGGGGTTCTTTTAATACTATGATTTAATAATTTAAGGAGCATTTAAGAAACCCCCTTTTTTAGAAAAGGGGTTATTTAATAAGATCAAACAAACCCCCTTAAAAAAGTGGTTTCTTAACGTAAGAGACCATTGAACTTGAGACCCCCTCTAAAGTGGTTTCTTATGCCAATTTTAGGGGGTTTCTTTTCATGTTTTTGTAGTAGTGAACGCGGAGTCCGTGCTATTTTCATCTTCATCATCTTTTTTCTTTTTCCTTCTTCTTCTAGGACTTGTTGTCCGTCCGAGAGTAGGTGAATTTAGACTTCAGAACGTACAAGTTGAGCATGCCCTTCTCGACCAACTTATCTAACAGCCTTTTTAAATTGTTGCAGTCGTTCGTATCATGCCCCAAATCCTTGTTGTAATGGCAGTACTTGTTTTTGTTTCTGTACTGGGTCGGCCCTCACAAAGGCTGGGGCTTCTCAAACTCGAACTTGTCTTTGATTTCCATCATAATTGAGTAATAATCTTTGTTGTATTCATACTATGGCTCGTACATCTTGGCTTTCTTGGACTTGGTCTGTTGGCAATCAGCCACCCAAACCTTTTTTCTTTTGTTGTTTCCTTCTTTCTTTTTGACGGCCGAGTCTTGCTGAGAGGATGACTTATTCTCAGTGCCCGAGGCCGGATCTTCTGATTTTGTCAGCGAATAGAAATCACCTACCTCAATGCATCATTCAGCCTCCCGTAGAACACCTGCGTATGTCCGAATCTTTTTTCTGATCAGTTCAAACTTGAAACCATTGTGCCTTAGACCTCAAAGAAACTCAAAGTAGGCCATTTCATCCGGCAGATTATGAATTTGTGCTTTCTCCATATTAAACCTCTATACGTACGAACGCAACCTCTTTTTTCCCTTAGACGATGGTCGCCAAGTTAAGACTAGTCTTTCGGGGTGGTATGTTATAGGAGAGATTTCCAACAAACAACATGCTGAGAGTTGTAAAGCAATTGATGCATCCGGCCGGGCATACTGTTGAACTAGTCCTGAGCCACTCCCTTGAGGGTGGCTGGGAAGCATTTACACCAAGTATCATCATCCACACTTTGCAAGTACATGAGATTTCTGTACAAGGATATGTGCTCCTCTGGGTTGTCCGTACCATCGTAGACGCCCACAAGTACACTCTTAACTTTGACTGGATGAGGAGAGTTTAGAATTTCATGAGAAAACGGAGGCGGCTTGTCCCCAAGGTTCAACAAGCGCATTTTCCAATTAGTAGGCTGAGGTTGTGCGGCCAGTCCGCCCAGGTAAGCCGCTTGGTTTTACGGCGGACCATATTGTCCATACGGCCCATACACGGGGGAGTAGGCGGCAGAATTGCACCATAATCATTAGGCATTTGAAACTGAGGTCGTTGAGTTAAAAAAATTGGAGTTTGAGTACGGTGAGCTTGACTTCTACTGGTCCTGGCCGAGCTAGTATGCTTGGAAAGGGTATGGTTTGAAAATTCATCCGGCATGGTGGGAGTGGAAGCAGTTTCCGAGTAGTAGGATTGTGCTCACTCCTGCTGCTTGTGCCGTATATAGTCTCTAGCATCCTTCCAGTGCTAGGAAGGCTCATTCAGCTGCCTAAGAGGCTGCTTGGTCTGCCCCCCCAGCCGACTTTGATTTCTCAAGAAGCCTAGACCAGTTCATCCGAGGCACCCTTGGGGACCTCAAATGTCTTTAGAACGGATTGTTCCCTGCATCTTTGTTGTTGGTCGTCTTGTCTTGAGACTTTTTCCCGATGCTCTCTTCCTCTTTTCTGTACGGTTATCTAGAAGAAGAAGGTATCTTACCCTCAAGCTCTTTTCGAAGCTTGTTCAAGGCGTACTGCAAGGAGCCGGCCGTTACAGGAGGATCCTCCGCGTAATGGAAGAAAGCGGTCAGAGGATCACTATTGTTGATTGTAGCAATGATATTCTCGACATGTCCATCCTAGCCAAGACTGGATGTCTGACCATCTTTAGCCATTTCAGACGTGTATCCCCACAGACGGCGCCAAATATTTTGGGGTGTTTTAGAATCGCTCTGAATACAGGTCTTGAATATAGTCAGACGATCGCGGACACCTGTAAAACAACGAATATACCGTTTGACGGAATATTCGCCTCCAACGATCAAGTTAGTGATCGGATAATGAAAGTATTTAGAGAGAGAAAGTAGAGAGAAGTTGGAGTAAATTGCTTATGCAATAAATATGATGTCTCTATCAACCTCTCCCATCATAAATGATTGGGGTATGTATAGGGGTTGGAATGTATTCCATCTAGGGTTTAGTGACCTAGAATAGCGTGCTCTAATTAGCGGCGCAATTAGGTAGGGACAAGGGTCCTTTGGGGGCACCGATATGGCGCCTTTCTTGGGATTTGGGCCTCCTAATGAAAGGAGGCCTTCTCTCATTCAGCTGCTCTCTTGTTTGCCACGTGCCATCTTCCTATTGGGACACGTGTTGCTTTGACGCCCTATTATTGGGCCACGTGTCACTATAGGATTGGACCACGTGTTGGGGTATTTTTACCCTAAATTGCTGTGGTCGGTGGGTTTGTTTTAATTTTTTTTTTATTATTATTTGATGATGAAATGTATTGTTATTTTAAATTTTTTTTTAAAAAAAAATCCAATTAAATGCTGCCACGTGGAAAATTTGACCTTAATGATTAATGGAGTTAACGTCCGTTTATGATTTGGGCATTTAGTGACATTTCTGTTAAACTCGATGGCATATATGGTTAATTTGAAAATTTTCATGGGTATATGGTGAATAAAAAAATTACTCAAGGGTATTTGGTGAAAAATCCGTTTGTTTTATTAGTTAGGTTGTCGATTAATAGTGAGAACTTACTCAAATCAGGTGCTGTTTTTTTTTTTTAAAAAAAAAAACATATTTTTGACACATTTCTAAAATCCCTATAATATTCTTCCTCCATTCCTAAAATTTACTTTCAATTTTATTGTATGTATTCCCCAATCCATTACATTGACCATAAATATCTTTAGGTATAAATTAGTATTACTAAAAAAAAAGGTATAAATTACTTAAAAAAAAAAACCCAATAGAGTAAAATATTAATGATCTATTCATTAAGACGGATCAAATACAACTCAACATGACTGTGTTATGTTTATATATTGAAAGTAATTTAAAATATTCCTTTATCATATGAATAGTGCCAAGATTTCATATGGAAAAAACTTTTAGAAATAGCGGGGGTAAAATATCTAATTTTGTTGCAACACTTATCAATATCTACTCTTTTGATGCTTCGTGTAATTTATTTGATATATGAGTGACTTAATAAACTCTGACATGGTACAACAAAAAACATTACAACATAGAGACATCTAAAAGAAAACTAGAATAAACTATAAGACTCCTACACATACACGACTTATGTAATCTTATGATACTTACCTAGTTACCTCATGAGGTTAACTTATGCAAACACCAATTTACATATAGTTACCTTCACACGACTTATGTAGAATAAACTATAAGACTCCTACACTTACATGACTTATGTATTCATATGATACTTACCTAGTTATCTCATGAAGTTAACTTATGCAAACACCTATTTACATATACACTACTACATTTTTTACCAAATGCAACGGCCTAATAAAGGCTAATACAACGGTATTTTAATTGCCGGTGCAATAGAGTAGGCTATTGCCACGGATTTAAAACTAATGTTCTTAGAGGTAGAGCTATTGCCACGGCTCTAAAGAATCGTTGCAATAGCCTAGCTATTTTAACAAAAATGAGAGCTAATGCAACGGTATGTGTTGTATCATGAAAATTTTAGAAGCGCGCATTTTTTCCCTCTAATTTTTTCACCAAATATTTTGAACAACACGTTTTTATTCACAACTCATTCTCACGGATTCTCATAGTACCCAATTAACCCATTCTCACATCACCCATTTTCTCCATTTTCCCCATTTTCTCCATTTCCCCCAATTCTCCCCATCTTCTCACATTCACATATTTTCTTCAACTCCAGGATTACTTCGAAATTCTGAGGTGAAAATCACGAAAAAAATCACTCAAAAATTCTAAGAGGAAAATAAGCAAATAAATCTGAGGAAGTAGACGAAGGCAGCAGTCAGGAGGTGGTGGCTAATAGCGGCAGTCAGGCGGTGGTGGCTAATAGCGGCATAGGCGGTCTCAATTTCATTCTTGCATGTCCCTTCCTTGAACTGATTGCTCGAAATTCTGTTCAAGGTATACAACGAATTTTCGTTTTTGAGAATTAAATTTGAAGTTTTTGCTTTTGTGTTTGGGAATTTGTATTTGAAGCCATAGAAGATGAAGTTTCTGCTCTGGTAACTCTTGGAATTACATGGCTAATGGGTTTTGTTTAGCAATATTGATTTTTTTATTTTATTATCTTTGAAACCTAGCAGTACTGAATTTGAGTAGTCTAATGGGGTTTTTTGGGGGAATTTCATATAAATGGATAAGAAGATATATTGATTTGGGGTGGCTGATTTGGTTCATTCATGGGGTAAGACTTTAGAGATCCAAGTTTATTACTCTTTGTATCAGCTATGATGATTATGCTGTTTTGTTTATTACTTTTTTCTAATTGCTATATCCATTTTTGTGAGCTGTGAATTTTTTGTGTGAACTATTTTTCCCTGTTTCTCTCTTATATATGTATATGTATGTAAATTTCAGTTTCTGACTATTTATTGTTGATAATTGGAGGCCGAAATTTCTTTTTTCATAATTGCATGTGTATATGTGCGTTGTTGTATATGGCTCATTAGCTAGCTGCTTTGGGATTGGTTTAAATGTGTTAAAATGCTTTCAGAATTTGTAGCTCTGAATCCTGATGGGATATGATGACTAGCACTGCATATACGTTGGACTTGATCAAACTGGAACTGTTTTAATACAATCAAATACAAAACACACATCTATGTCCATCTACATTTAGTCATTTACCTTTTATGGCTGTATTTTGTGTTTATGCTATTTTTATGAGTATATTTATTTATGAATCCTGGACAATACCCATTCCTTGTACCAGCAACTAAACAATCTCAAGAAACTTTGTTTTGTTATTTCCTTTGTATTTAGTGCCATGTTTTTATTCTCTTGAAGCTATAATCATATAATGATTTGATAATTGATATATGGAATATGTCCATAAGCTTTTAATTATTGGATTTTGTGTGCCATTTCTCTGCTATCTTTTAGTTTCAGATTTTATAACTAGACAGTTTTATTTCGTATTTAGTACATACGAAGTATTTATTTCAGTTTTTATGCTTATTGATTGATGTGTGGAATTTATGCCACCATTTTAACCCTTTTTACTACCGATTTCCCCCGGATTTGTCACTTCCTTATGCCTATTTTAACCCCTTTTATCTTGATTTTAGTCACTTTAGCCCCCTCTCGTATTTTTCCTCCCCTTTTTGTCTTTTCTTCTAGTTTTTACCTCCTTTTTATGTGCTTATGTGCGATTCACGAATCAATAGCTCGAGTGGTGATGCCAAAGGAGCTTGGCAAAGGAGTGGAGATGCCAGGATGGAGAGGGCGCGCTGTCCTGATGGGCCGCGGGCGCGGGCTTGTAAGCCGCGGGCGCGGACAGGAAAAGTCTGAAGCCAGCAGAAGAAAGTGGAGATGGTGAGCCGCGGGCGCGGAGCATATGTGCCGCGGGCACGACATTGGCCCCGCGGGCGCGGCACTTAGGCCCGCGGGCGCGACTTTCTGGGTTTTACGAGGCTATTTACCCAGCTTGGAGAGGGCGCGGCTGCCTGTTCGGAGAGCCCTCTCCCTTGCCCTTTTTCTTCCTTTTGGTAGAAGACTATAAATAGTCCCTTGCTTGATTTTCTTAGCATCCACTATTCCATTGGCCCCAAAAATCATTGGTAGAGAGAGAAGTTCATGGTTTCTAGAGAGAGAAAACACTAGTGTTCAAGATTCAATCTTTGTAACCGAATATTCAAGCTTTCTTCTAGATTGTTGCTACTACTTTGATGATTTGGTAATCTTTAATCTTTATAATATCAATCTTTACTTTTGTTTCTCTAGTTTTTGATCTTCTTTGTTTTATTGCTCTTACTTGAGTTTATTTCCATAAATATTCAAGCTTTATTAGTTTCTTTGATTTTCCTTTCAAGTTAGAATCATGTTAGGTTGTGTTGGTATTGAATACATGCTTATGTTAGTTGTTATGGCCATTACCTTCCTTCTAGCTTAGGTTTTTAGCTAGGGAAGGGGGTGAAAATCATGTGTATTTGAATATCTATTGATTATTGATTGGGACTTATTCTTGAGTTGATGATTTGAGCTATAATATGCTTGGAGTTAGTGTGTGCACCTCTAATCCCAA